>NC_056522.1:3107177-3146124 GCF_019175285.1 Sceloporus undulatus | reverse complement strand
TCTCCCTCAGAGGCCGAACGATGACAGTTAGGGAGGGAGGAGCCTCTTTCTTCAGGCTAGCCCCTGATGGCACTGGGCCAGCCTTCTCTCTCCCTCAGAGGCCGAACGATGACAGTTAGGGAGGGAGGAGCCTCCTTCTTCGAATTTTTTTTTTTTAATTTTTAAAATTTGCAGATGACACCAAATTAGGAGGAATAGTTAATACTCCAGAGGACAGGATCAACATTCAAAATGACCTAAATAAACTAGAAAGTTGGGCTACAGCTAACAAAATGAACTTCAACAGGGAGAAATGTAAAATACTGCACTTAGGGCAGAAAAATAAAATGTACAGATATAGGATTATGAGGGACACGTGGCTGAATGAAACTACATGTGAAAGGGATCTGGGAGTCCAAGTAGACCACAAGTTGAACATGAGTCAACAGTGTGATGCAGCAGCTAACAAGGCCAGTGCGATTCTATGCTGCATCAATAGAAGTATAGTGTCTAGATCAAGAAACATAATAGTGCCACTCTATTCTGCTTTGGTCAGACCTCACCTGGAATACTGTGTCCAGTTCTGGACCCCACAATTCAAAAAGGACATTGAGAAACTAGAGCATGTCCAAAGCAGGGCGATCAAAATGGTGACGGGTCTGGAAACCAAGAAGCCCTATGAGGAAAGACTCAGGGATCTGGGAATGTTTAGCCTGGAGAAAAGGTTAAGAGGTGATATGAAAGCCCTGTTTAAGTATTTGAAGGGATGTCACATTGAGGAGGGAGCCAGCTTGTTTTCTGCTGCTCCAGAGAACAGGACCCAGAGCAATGGATGCAAGCTCCAGGAAAAGAGATTCCGCCTCAACATTAGGAGGAACTTCCTGACAATAAGGGCTATTTGACAGTGGAACTCACTCCTTCCTCAGAGTGTAATGGAGTCTTCTTCCTTGGAGGTCTTTAAGCAGAGGCTGCATGGACATCTGTTGGGATGCTTTGATTGAGAGATCCTGCATGGCAGAAAGGGGTTGGACAGGATGGTCCTTGTGGTCTCTTCCAATTCTATGATTCTATGGGGAGGACATTGGAAACAAAAAAAAATCTGTGACTCTTCTGTGACTTCACAGCAGTCCAGCCAGTTCCTTCTAGATACAAGGGCTTAGCATGTGTAACTCCTAAGAGTATTGGTTTTGCCCAGTGAGGGAAAGGGGCTGGAACTGCTGATTGTGTTCAGAAGAAGAGAGAAAGAGCTGGATTTGGAGATGAGTTGCCATTGTCAGGACTAAGGATTAGATCCTTTTTACCTTCCTTGAGGAAGGTATTTCCAGTTATGTATTCAGGAGAAAGAGAGCCAGTGTGGTGTAGTTGTTTGAATGTTGGGTTAGGACCATTTTGCCACTGGCAGTAGCATGCGACTTGGCTTAATGGCAGAAGAGCTCAACTGTGGGGGTCGTCTACCTGTCCCACCTCTACCTAA
Organism: Sceloporus undulatus; assembly: GCF_019175285.1. Classification (NCBI taxonomy): domain Eukaryota; kingdom Metazoa; phylum Chordata; class Lepidosauria; order Squamata; family Phrynosomatidae; genus Sceloporus; species Sceloporus undulatus. Next base: position 3,144,671 of record NC_056522.1, on the reverse strand, counting down.
CATGGGGACCTTCTAGATGCCCTTGTGATTCCCATGTAAGACTTTATTCCTCTACTCTCCCCACTGGACACCACCATCTCTGAATATCTGTGGATACCACAGACACCGTGCATCTGAACTGAAGCCTTTCAACAAGGCTTAGGTTGTGTTCTCAGGAGAAGTGCATAATACAAAAAATAATCTATTAAATAGAACCTTTCTCTTTAGACTGAATTCAAGTAGGTTGTGATTTTCGACCAATCTCTATCAAATTCTTTGACTGATCGATTCCTGAGTAGTTGTGTGAGTTTATCATTCTCCATATTTTCTTGTAGCTTCAAATAACAATCTGAAATTTCAGGTATATTCTCATCTTTCCAATGTCTTGCATAGATGTTTCTTGCCGCGACAATCATATCGAACAGGACCTTACCATATTCTTCCCTTTTTTAAAATACAAGGCCAAATGCAAGGACATGGAGAACTCCCTGCGGGACAAGGTGAAAGACTTTGGAAGAATGCAGTCGGATTACAGACTCATTGCAAACCACAATAAGGTGAGCAAAATTCCTCTGAGCTCCAAGTGGGCAAAGCAGCTGGTCTACGATGCCAGGATATATCTGGAAGTCCCTTTGTGCCATGATCAGGTAGGCAAGGAGGCCAGTAGGTTAGAGATGTCTTAGACTGCATCTGCAGAAACAACACTTTAACTGCCATAACTCTGTAAATGGAAGCAATTGATTTGAAGGCATCCTTCACTCTTATCTCAGGGGTGGGCATGATGTGGGTTTGGGGCCACGTGGCTCCCCCAAGGCTGTTTTTGGGGCCTTCCACCTCTACTCCTCATTTTCTGGGGAAGAGGAGCCACTGAAAGCTTGTCTTCATGGGTCAGAACACTCCAGGTCCAGTGCTGGGCACCACAATTCAAAATTCAAAAAGGATGTTGACAATTATTATTATTATTATTATTATTATTATTATTATTATTATTATTATTATTATCTTTTATTTATAAAGCGCTGTAAATTTACACAGCGCTGTACATACAGTCTTTTTAATTGGACGGTTCCCTGCCCTCGAGCTTACAATCTAGAGCAGTAGTTCCCAACCTTCCTAATGCAGCACAACAGTTCCTCATGTTGTGGTGACCCAAACCCATGAAATTATTTTTGTTGCTACTTCATAACTGTTATTAAATAGGTGTTTTCCAATGGTCTTAGACGACCCCCATGAAAGGGTCATTCGACCCCCAAAGGGGTCCCGACCCAAGGTTGGGAACCACTGATCTAGAGAGACAGGACACAGAAGGAGAAGGGAGTGGTGGAGGGGAAGCGGATGAGGGCCAGCAGTTCTTCTCTACCTCCGAGGCCTGGATCAGGGGAGATGGACTGGAGGGAGGGCTTGACTTCTTAATGGATGGTTAATCATCTTCCAGGGAGGCCTGTTGGAGCTAGCCTGCCTCTCTAGTAGGATAATACATATAAAATACATAGCAATACAGGAAATGATTCAATAAAACAGGCAACAAAAGAACTTCAAATAGCAAGTGACAATTATGCAATGCCTGGGAAGGCTTCTCTGAACAGGATGGTCTTCACCTCCGTTTTGAAGCTGGTTAGAGAAGTGATGGCCCTTGTGTCTCGTGGGGGAAGAAGGTTCCAGGAGTGAGGGGCAGCGAGTGAAAAGGGGTGAATCCGAGATGGGGCAGAGGAAATCCTGGGCTGGGACAGCAGGCCTTGACTGGAGCGTGTCCAGAGATGGGACACCAAAATGGTGAAGGGTCTGGAAACCATAAAGCCCTATGGGGAGCAACTTAGGAAGCTGGGTAAACTTGGGTTTCTAAATTTGGATAAGGGGAGGAAAGGCTGAATCAGATGCAAACGTTGTGACAAAGGTCCACACCTGATTTGAGATTTTGGCCCTGCATCATATAAACAGCATGCAGTGACAGATGCAAGAGTTTGTTTTAGTATACAGTATTAGTATGCAGTGGGCCCTCCAGATTTGCTGGCGTTATGGGCACAGGACTCTCATGAAAGTGGGAAAACCGCAAATAAAAAAACACTATATTCTTTTACCTGAGAGAACACCTCTCTAGGAATCTCCAGGTCCTCCAGGGAAATTCTGTGGTCAAGATCTGCCAGATGTTGACAGTGACATTGCGCTGGAGGATCTACAAATACCTAGAGAAATATTCTCCCTAGGAATCTCTAGCTCCGCCAACAGAGTCATGCTAGAGATTCCTAGAAAGAACAGATGAATCAAATCCACAAAAATCAAAGCCGCAAATGTGGGGAGCCAACTGTATTATTTTAATATTTAAGCATTTTATAATGTTACGTTATATCATCCGTTTTTAATTATACAATTGCCCCTCCAAGTCTGCAGACTTGAAATATGTGGACTTGGAAATCTGCGGAGGGGTGACTCCTATTAATCTGAATGGGGTGCACATGTACGACCCCCCCCCACCACATGCACATGCCCTTTCAAGCCTATGGGGCTTGAATATGCGCGAGATTTCAAACTTGTGGGGAGGTCCGGAACGGATCCCCGCAAGTTCAAAGAGGGGACTATATATGTTTGATGGTCTACCCTTTGGTGTAAAAGGCATTATAAATAAACATTATTATTGTTATAACTTCGGGGATTTTGAAGTAAATAACCCACATAGACAAGCCCTAAGTTGTCAGGTCTGGAAGCCTCATTTCTTGTAATATCGTCACATTCCTCATCATTATTATTGCCATGATTTTAGAAAAGATCTTTCACACCCATCCACCAGTTGCCTTCTTTTTGGCTTAGATTTCTCATTCTCTTATTGGGAGGTTGGCATTGCATTTCAAGCGTTGCCCCTTTTCTGGAACTTATTCAGATAGTGTAAATAACCTTGGTAAAATTTGGGTTGGATCTGCATTGCTCACGTGAATTTCAAATGCATCTGATTATGTTTTTTTTGGGGGGGAGGGCTGCAACAAACATACAAAACCCAGGAAAATTGATGTCGTTGGGGGTTTTCCCAAGGTTTTTTTTTTAAAGATTCCCATTGTCGGCTGTGTGAATAATGGGTGCAGATAGAGCCAGGATAAAACTCTGCATGTCTTGAACGTGTTTTGAACACATCTGCATCTTCAACTCCATCTTTATTCTCAGTGCTGACGCATGTGAAGTCAAAGAGCAGCGGTTCCAATAAAAAAGTAGTGGAAACAGATCGGGGAATGCATGAATTCAAGGATATAGCCATGTTAAGTCTGTAGAATCAGTGCATAGAGAGATCTTGTAGCACCTTTGAGACTAACTGAATAAGTGAGATTATTCGCATAGTCTCCTTGCTAAACGAAACGTATAGATAACCGCTTAGTTTGTCCTTTTTTCCCTCTCTCTCTCCCGTGGTTTTCCTCACTGTCTCCTAACCAGGCGGAAAGCGGCAAGCTGGAGAAGGAGATTAAAAAGCAGTTTGAGGAGTTACACGATTTCTTGCGGCGCGAGGAGAGGGCCATGTTGGAGGAGTTGAGAGAGGAGACCCAGAAGAAGCAGGAACTGATTGAAGACAAAATCAAGAAGCTGTCAGAGGAGAGTGACGTCTTGCTGCAAGAAGTTGTCCAGCTGCAGGACGACATGAAGGACGATGACATCTCCTTCCTCAAGGTAAGGATGAGAGGCCAAAAGGGAAGATTATTTTCATTCATACAGTAATTCAGAGAGAGTGCATCTTCTCTGATGAGTCCACCTGAGCCCTGAGATCCTCAGGAGAGAAGAAAGTTCTTGCAATCCCACCACCATCACAAAGACATACCCTCCCACTGTCTTGAGCAGGTCTCAGGGTGTTTCTACACTTCTCTTCTTTTCTTTTACAGTTGGCCTTCCACATTTGTGGCTTTGACCTTTGCAGATTTGATTACTTGTGATTTTGATTAATATGTTCATTATTATTATTATTATTATTATTATTAACCTTTATTTATAAAGCGCTGTAAATTTCTTTCTAGGAATCTCTCGGTCCTCCTGCACAACGCTTACCAGAAGTTGGCCATAGAGTTCCTAGAGAACCTAGAAGTTCCTAGGCATTTGTAGGTCCTCCAGCATGATTATGTGGTCAACGTCTGGCAGATGTTGACCAGAAAGTTGTGCTGGAGGACCTGGAGGTTCCTAGAGAAAACATTTCTCTAGGTGTTTGAAGATTCTCCAATGTGATTCTGTGGCCAGCTTCTGCTGAAGGTTGACCACAGAGATGCACTGAAGGACCTAGAGATTCCTAGAAAGGTGTTCTCTTACGTAAACAGGATAATGTTTGGTTTTGGGGTTGTTGGGGTTTTTGCGGTTTTTCAACATTCATGGAGGTCCTTCACCCCAACCCAACGAATGAGGAGGGACCACTGTATTTTAATTGTTTTAACTTCATTTATATGCTGCCATTTTCCCAAGATGGGACCCAAGGTGGTTATACAATGGGTATGCTGGCTTGCTGTGGGCCTTCAAGTCGTTTCCAGCTTATGGTGACCTTATCATGGGGTTTTCTTGGCAAAATTTCTTCAGAGGGGGTTTGCCATTGCCTTCCTCTGAGGCTGAGAGAGTGTGACTTCTTGCCCAAGGTCACACAGTGGGTTTTACATGGCCGAGTTAAGATTCCAACCCTGGTCTCCAGAGTCCTGTATACAATGGATATACAATTTGTTTAGGGGATTTTTTTTTTACTAATTTCAAAAAATATATAAATTTTGCTTTTGCCATTTTATATAAGGGAAAGCATTTTATTATATCATTGTATATAATGAGAGTTGAGCATCCACAGATTTTGGTATCCACAGGTGGTCCTGGAACCAGACTCCAGCACAGGCCCACTGTACTTAGTCGCTCAAAGAGTCACTTTGAGTCACTATGATTTAAACTTGGCTTAAACTAAATGACATTGGTAAAAAACCTTCTGCTTTTTAAATTGATTATTCATACATATATATATATATATATATATACATACACACAGTAGCCCCTCCCAATTCGCGGGGATCCGTTCCGGACCCCACCCCCTGCAAAAATGACGACGCGTAAATATTCAAGTCCCATTGAAAATAATGGCTCATGCATGCCACCATTTTGTCCCTCCCTGCTTGTCCCTCCAGCAAAGAGCAAGACCGCAGACTCCCAAGTCAATGAAAAAGAAGGGACAACTCTGTGTGTATGTGTGTGTATGAATAATGAATTTAAAAAGCAGGGGTTTTTTTTTACAAAAGGCATCTGGTTTAAGCTGAGTTTAAACCATAGTTTAAACCAATCCGCTTTAAACTGGCCATCCCTGATGAGAAACCAGCCTTGGGGTCCTATTTTGCCCACTCCTGGGGTGAATCCTTAAGGTCACAACATGCCTTCAAGTCCATCTAGACCTGTTTTTCTGACCGGGTTTGGAAACCATGCCCTATGAGGAAAGACTGAGGGAGCTGGTATGTTTAGCCTGGAGAAGAAAAGGTTAAGAGGTGATATGAGAGCCCTCTTTAAGTATTTGAAGGGAGTTGAGGAGGGAGGAAGCTTGTTTTCTGCTGCTCCAGAGACTAGAACGCGGAACAATGGATACAAACTGCAGGAAAAGAGATTCCAGCTCAAGATTAGGAAGAACTTCCTGACAGTAAGGGCTGTTTGACAGTGGAACACACTCCCTTGAAGTGTAGTGGAGTCTCCCTCCTTAGAGGTCTTTAAACAGAGGCTGGATGGCCATCTATCAGGGATGCTTTGAGTGGGAGTTCCTGCATGGCAGAAGGGGTTGGACTGGATGGCCCTTGGGATCTCTTTCATCTCTATGATTCTATAACTATCAGGAGCCACACATGCCTTCAGTGGATCATGCTCTGCTTTTTGCCCACCATGCTGCATTGTATTCTCATAGTTCTAGAATTTTTGGTTTCAGCTATTTGTTTTTATCATTGTCTTGAAAATTAACAAACTGTAAAATGGAGTCCCCTTGCCTTATTTTTCTTTTCTCTCTCCCCCAGAAACACAAAAGCCGGAAGCGCAGGTAGGTTTTCGTGTTTTCTATCACAACTTGAAAACCCATTGGTGTACATATTGGGTGGGAAAAGTATGGACTTTATCACACGGGGGAAATTGGGGGTTTAAACAGTGATTGTCCAATTAAAATAGTGCAATTAAGATTTTCACACACATCACGATTAAAGTAATTATCCTGGGAATAACTAGGGAATAACCAGCATTTCCCCTTGAATGATTTGTTGCTGTTTATTGTCTGGTTATTCCCAGGATAATGTCTCTTTAATCGTGACGTCGTGTGAAGATTTTAATCGCGATTGCACAATTTTCATGGCATAATCACTGTTTAAACCCCCAATTTCCCTTGTGTGATAAAGCCCTATGGCTCTATCCAGACCCAAGTTCCACTATATTTATTTATTCATTACTGACATTCTTGTTTTTTTTAATTTTTTAAATAAACAAATATAAAAAGTATAACAAAACAAATAGTCATGACCATATGAGCAGAACAACATAAAAAACACTATATGTTAACCCACCACAAAACCGACGTATAAACTAACACTAAGCGATTGTGATTTCCTTAACAACATAATTTCCATCTGCAAATGCAACTTCCCAATGGAGTGACTGACATTATTAATTTAAAAATATTTTTAAGAAGATATAGTTTTCCTTTTTTGACATCCTTTTTGGTATCAGGCCACAAAGTCTGAAAATGCATCCATCACGGTTGCTTAATTATAATGCTTACAGTCATGTATTACCTGCGTGTACTACTATTACGTAGTCTAATAAATCTCTTAAGTTTGCCACTTTTGTGGCCCTCTATGCCCCTCAAGACATCCTCCTGCGCTGTGAACACCCCCATTAAAAAAACAAAATCCCCGGGCTGATTTCTTGGCTAGATTCCCCCCTACCCCCAAAACAAAAAATGCATCCACAGTACATCCACATTATTGAAATAATGCAGCTTGACGCCACCTTAAACTGTCACGGCTTCATCGCATTGAATCAGGGATGTGTAGTTTGGTGAGGCACCAACACACTTTGGCAGAGAATGCATTAGAAAACTACAAATCTCAGGATTACATAGGATGGAATTGCAGCAGTTAAAGTGGTAGAATCCTAATTATAGCCAAATTAGTCTGTAGAATCCGTATGTAGAGAGATCTTGTAGTGCCTTTCAGCGCCTTAGCTGAAAGAACGAAGTTGGCAGCATGGGCTTTCATAGACTTCAGTCTGCTTCCTCAGATGCTTTTGGAGTTAAAGTGGTGCCAACCTGCATTATTTCTGCAGTGTAGATAGATCCTCTGTCTCCCTTGATCATTATCTAATTCACCAGCACAACTGAACTGACATGTGCTTTTGCAACTCAGAGTCAATCTCTGGCACCTTCAGTTCTAAAACCAAAACCTTTTCGCAGCCCCACAACCGAGATGGAAAGAATATTTAAAAAATGTTTGGAAAATGGCCGAAAAACAAGTCTCAACCCAAAACCGAGGAGTATCTTTGCAGTTTGCGGTTTATTCTACTTGAGTTGCTTTGCTGTTTCCTGGGAGCAATGTTTAGTCTGTGCAGAAAAATGTTGTCTTCTGCCAAGAAAGAAAGAAAGAAGGAAAGAGAATTGCACAGAATGCCCCAAAGTGCAAATGCTCTTTGCAAACTGCTCAGTTTTTGATGACTGAGAAATGAAAAACTTTAAGAGAGAAATGGTTGAATGATTTGTTCTTGCTTGCAAGGAATTACAAAAATGTATATCCCTCCCCCTATAACTCTTTACTCTCCCCTTTTCAATTTTTATTATTTTTCTTAAGATACTCGGTCTCTGTTATCATTAGCTACTAAGACAATCCAGTGAATTACAAACTGAGGTGTGGTACAGACGGTGCTAATGCGCCATGCTAGTTCTGTACTAGGGTTAAGGGACCGCGCAGCACCGCATGGTCCCTAACCCTAGTACAGCGCAGTGCCGTAACAATTGCGGTGCCCTGTATACACAGGTGCCGCCATTGTTATGTAAGTGCTGCGCGGCACTTACATAACCAGTGCACACTGGTTATGCCGCCCCTGCACGGTTTGCCAGCTGCAGAGGAAAAAACACCGCCGCCAACCCCGGACAACATGGAAGGTATGTACCGGGCCTGAGTTACAATTTGTCACTCCAAAATGACAAATCCTTCTACAAAGTTCATTTCCAAAGCAAATGCAATAAGGGGATACCATACAGTTTCAAAATGATCCTTTACAATCTCTCTTCTTCCCTTATTGGTTTGAAAAAGTTAGTTTATCCATCAGGGCTAGCCACCCAGATGCGGGAGGTCTCCACACTGCAGAATTAAAGCAGTTTGACACTGCTTTATCTGCCATGGTGGCCTCCAGTGGAATCCTGGGATTTGGAGTTTGGTGAGGTTTTCAGCCTGGTCTCTGAAAGACCTCTGGTGCCTCACCAAACTACAAATCCCAGGATTCTGTATATCCTGGCAGCTAAAGTGGTGTGAAACTGGTTTAATTCTGCAGTGCGGATACATTGCCTGTCTAAGCATCTGCAAAATGCATGACCATCCCTTTAACTCTACCAGAGAATTTGCAGGAATAGCACCAATCTCTCAACATCAGAAACATGCCCGTGTCTCTGTCATTTCTAAAAAAGTCCACATCTTTTTGAATGAATTGTTGTTGCCTTCTGTGCCAAATACACAAACTGTTTTTAGTCCACCACCGTATATGTTGAAACTGTTCAAAAAGCTGCTCTGTTCTTCTTAACCGGAGTCTTTCTCCTTTTTGGACTGTGCTTTCCAGAATCGCCTGGACCATAGAAAAACCCGAAGCTATTCCACTGGGCACCCTAGTAGAAGTCACCAAATACTTGGATTCCTTGCAGTATAAGGTCTGGAAGAAGATGCTAGATATCATCAAAGTGGGTAGGTTGCTTCACATGCTGGGTAATCTGTGTTAAATGTAGCTGAGGCTGCAATTGTTGCTGCTGTTGTTGTTCTTGTGTGTCTTCAAGTCATATCCAACTTATGGTGACCCTAAGGCAAAACTAAGAGCCAGCATGGTGTGGTGGTTTGAGTGCTGGAACACGAATCAACAGTGTGATGCGGCAGCTGAAGGAGCCAATGTGATTTTAGGCTGCATCAATAGAAATATAATGTCTAGATCAAGAGAAGTAATAGTGCCACTCTATACTGCTTTGGTCAGGCCCCACGTGGAATATTGTGTCCAGTTTTAGGCACCACAATTAAAAAAGGACATTGAGAAACTGGAGCCATGTGTCCAAAGGAGGGCGACCAAAATGGTGAAGGGTCTGGAAACCATGAAGCCCTATGAGGAGAGACTCAGGGAACTGGGGATGTTTAGCTTGGAGAAGAGAAGGTTAAGAAGTGATACAATAGACCTGTTTAATTATTTGAAGGGATGTCATATTTAACTGCCTTGACTCAGTGCTAGGGAATCCTGGGAATTGTAGTTTTTTGCAGCAACAGAGTTCTCTGACAGAGAAGGCTAAATGTCTCGCAAAACTACAGTTCCCATTATTATTATTATTATTATTATTATTATTATTATTATTGCATCATAAGTACATGGCTAATAATAATAATAATAATAATAATAATAATAATAATAATAATAATAGGATTTATTTATATGCCGCCCAATCACTGGGAATCCGGGCGGCTTACAACAGAGGGGAGAATAGATGGTTCCCTGCCCTCAGGCTTACAATCTAATAAGACACGACACAAAAGGAGAAGGGAATGGTGGGGGGGAAGATGATCAGGTCCAGCATTCTTCTCTCCCTCTGAGGCCTGGACCAAGGCAGAGGGATTGGAGGGAGGGCTCTTCTTCTTCAGGCTAGCCCTGATGGAGCTGGGCTTTACATGATAAACAACCAAAATACAGAGCAGATAACAGAATGCCCTACCATTGAGCCAGGGCAGTTAAAGTGGTCTCAAACTGGATTATTTTTGCAGTGGCATTTTGGTCTTTAGTTTCATGCACCGAATTATTTTAAAATATTGCGTGTAAGATTACCTTCAGGCTACGTGTATAAGATGTATATGAAACATAAATGAATCTTGTATTTAGACTTGGGTCCCATCACCAAGATATCTCTTTAGGTATATGCAAATGTTCAAAAATCTGAAATCCCAAACACTTTTGGTCCAAAGCATTTCGGATAAGGGAGACTCTAGCTGCATTGTCCATCCAGTCCAAGAAGAGGCTCCTTGTATCCACAGGAGGGCAGCAGTGCATAGTTAATGCAGTCATTGTTGCCCTGAGGGTTATTGAGATGGTGAAAATAATCCTGCTAGAATCTAGGGCCCCATTCCCACTTACATTTAAACCGGTTTGCATTTCGTGTTCGCTCCGTGTTGGTAAATCAATTCCAAAAGGTCCGTCGTTCCCACTATAGAAGTGGATCTTTTCATTATCCCCTTGTAATGCTTCTTTTTTGGCACAATTGTCGTCTCCACTAGTTTGCACCGCTTCAAAATGCATGTCAATCATCTGTGCATCATCGGTGACGTACGCAGCAGTCCGGATTGGGAACTAAATTATTTTTTAAAAAAATTGATAGAATATTTGATTCATTGGTTTTGCAGCTACTTGCCTCATTGTGCTGCCATCAGCCCAGTTGCCCGGCTTGCCACCTGAGTAATTGCAAGTAGTTGCAAAATCAATGAATCAAATTTTCTATCCATTTTTTTTAAAAAAAAATCATGCGCCTGTAGGTCACACCAGAAGCACAAAGGCAGCATTGAGGGGAGGAAATGGCAGATCTCCCCAAAACGGAGGAGGGATGGTAAACACCCCTCTGCCATTAGTCCCTCCAGAATGATGCAATTCAGATCTGTCGTTCCCACTTGTTGAACACGCTCTGGAATCTATGCCTTCCAAAAGAACCACCAAACTAGTGTCAGGAAAGAGCGGGGTTTTTTTGCATTCGCCTCGCTTCATTGTGATTGAAACCAATCACAGTAGGATTGGAACTGGTTTCAAATGGGAATGACGGCAATATAACCTGATCAGCAATTTGCTTTAAATGATAGTGGGAACATGGCTTAGGTTGAATCATTGTTGTTCACATGCATTTCAAATGCATCCGATAAGTCTTTGAGGGGGCTGCCAAAAACCTCCCTACTTAACCTGGGATAATCAATCCCAGGGGGTTTTCTGAGTCTTCCTAAGAGATTCACATTGTCTGCTGTGTGAATAACTGATGGAAATAGACCCAGGATAAAACTCGACATGCCTTCAATGTGTTTTGAATACAGTTGGCCCTCAACATTTGCAGCATTGACTTTTGCGGATGTGATTATTTGCCATTTTGATTAATAGGTTCTCTTTAGGAATCTCTAGGTCATCCAGCGCAACTCTGCCAGATGTTGACCATAGAATTGTGCTGGAGAACCTCTAAAGTCCTAGAGAAAACTCTTTTCTAGGCACTTGTAGGTCTTTCAGCATGATCCTCTGGCAGATGTTGACCATTCTGCCTTTGCACTTTCTTCCTTGACCTTTCTTAGGACCTTATCACACTAGCTCAGAAACTGGATTTAAAGTAGAAAAAAACACAAATGTGGGAGGTTTATCACATGACAATTCTGCAAACCTGAAATAATGTGAAAATAAAGTGAATATAAAGGAGACAAAAACAACACCTTTTTTACTTTCGCAAAGTTCCGAAAGTAAAAATACTTTCCGAAAGTAAAAAGATGTCGTTTTTGTCCCCCTTTACTTTCGCTTTACTTTTGCGTTGTATCAGGTTTGCAGAAACATCGTATGATAAACATCCCACATTTGCGTGGTTTTTCTACTTTAAATCTACATTAAATCCCATTTCCTAGCGGGATTCCTCTAGTGTGATAAGGTAGCTGTTCTAGGTTTTTACACTCTTCTACTAGTATTATGGTGTCATCTGCATCTCTCAGATCGTTGAAATGCCTTCCTCCTATTTTCATTCCTTTTTCTGTGTCCAAGAACTGCTTTTCTTACAATATGTTCTGCACATATGTTCAACAGATAGGGCGATAACATGAAGCCTTGTCTGACCCCTTTGCCAACTGGGCACCATTCTGTTTCTCCACCTTCTGTTCTGAGAGCAGTATCTTGTCCTGAGCACAGATTCCTCATCAGGACTATGAGATGTGTTGGCACTCCCATGTCTTTAAGGGTATGCCATAGCCTTTCATGATCTATGCAGTCAAAGGCTATAAAGTACATGCTGATTTTCACATACAAAGCAATCTTTTTTCTTATTTTTAATCAGGGAACTGGATTTCTCTGCAGAAATGTTGTTTTCCATGCAGAAAATGCAGGGGGGAAGCATACATGCACAGAATAAGTCCCCAACTGTGAATAGTCTTCATACACTATGCAGTTTTTGACGACTTCTCACAGGAAGGAGAAAAACGGTGATATGATTCATTCTTGGCTGGGAAAGCAACATTTTCATAGATTTGCATTTCTGCGATTCTGTATCTGGGAGAAGAAAAGTGACCTCATCTTCCCAGATCTCTGATGAATCACTGGAGATCCAGGAGTGTGGTCTCAGCTCCCACCCTTTTGTTGCTGCTTTCCCCACAACTCCAGCTAGTATAAATGGCCATGGCAGCAGGTCTTGTATCTTTGAAGCATTCCTCTGGAGGGATCTGGAACTGCATGGGCAGAGCATTTTCTTTCACCTGTATAACCTGTATACAGTACTGCCTTTGCTCATGGAGGTTATGTTGAGCTTTCTTCCTTGCTGGATGGCTCTCTAATTTAAGTGGGGAATTGCTGGGTGTAGTCATAACTCTTCATGCCTAACACCTCATAGAGTTGGAAGAGACCCCAAGAATGGCCATCCAGTCCAACCCTCTTCTGCCATGCAGGAACACAGAATCAAAGCACGCCTGAGAGATGGCCATCCAGCCCCTGTTTAAATACCTCCAAAGAAGGAGACTCCATCATCCTCCGCTGAGGGAGCATCTTCCACTGTCAAACAGCCCTTATTGTGAGGAAGTTCCTCCTAATGTTGAGCTGGAATCTCTTATCCTGGAGCTTGCATCCATTGTTCTGGGTCCTGTTCTCTGGAGCAGCAGGAAACAAGCTTGCTCCCTCCTCAATATGAGATCCTTTCAATATTTAAACAGGGCTATCATATCATATCCTAATTTGGTGCCATCTACAAATTTGATAAGCATGCATGGCAGGGGGTTGGAGCAGATGACCCTTTTGGTCTCTTCCAACTCTAAGATGCTATGATTCTATTCTTTCATTTAAGTCATTCTTTCATTTTTCTCCTGTCCCTTTTTTTCTAGTCCCGTTCAGCTTCGACCCCAACACCTCAACAAGTTGGCTGGAAGTTTCCGATGACCTGACCAGCATCTCCACCTGTAACTATAAGCTGATGGTGGAAGTCCCGGAACGCTTCTCCACAGGCCGGCCATGCGTCCTCGGCTCCAGAAGTTACTCCTCCGGGCCTCACGCTTGGGAAGTCGATATGGGCGACAACGAGTATTGGTACGTCGGTGTGGCCAGGAAGTCTGGTGGGTATTACTGGAGCATCGGGTGTGATTCCCGCCTGGGGTTTGGGTCCATGTATCGCGTGCAGGGGACCGGGAACAAGAAGAGCCTCTGTTCCAAGTCAGTTTTGTCCGAGACGGGCCGTCGGAAGGGCATCAAGCGGGTGAGAGTGGAGCTGGACTGTGACGAAGGAGAGCTCTCGTTCTATGATGCTGAATGGAGGAGCCATATCTACACTTTCCATGACAACTTCGGAGAAGTCTTCCCGTATTTCTCCCTTTGCAGCGTCGACACCTCCGAGTCTTTGAACGAGCCCTTCAAGATCTGTCCTCTTCAAGTCCTTATAAAGACGGATTATCCCAACTGAGGATATCCTTGTTCTTTGTTGTATTTCCCTTTATTATCTTGTGTGACCCTAAATTCTTTTCTTTTTTTACTTTTTGTAAATGTGCTTATGCATGCAGAGAGGAAGGCTACCAGAGGCGCAGTACAGACCACCATTAAGTGGTGTACCAGTGCCAATTCTAAGGTTAAGGACTTCACGGCAACCGCACGGTCCCTAACCCTAGAACCTACAGGTGGCGTAACAATGGTGGCATCCTGTGTACACGGACGCCACCATTGTTACATAAGTGCCACGCGGCATCCACACACTGCCACACGGCACTTACATACTATAACGAGTGCGCCAGTGGCGCACTAGTTACATTGCCTCTGCGGCTTAACTTTTCTTGGGTTCTTTTTCCTCTGGAGGAAAGCCGTACAGTTTGGCGGCTGTGGCTTCCTTCCAGAGGAAAAAAGACTGCTGGCAGGCTGCCCTTTTTGGATGGTCTGTCCCAGGCCAGAGATTTCCAGACTTTGGTTCTCCGAGTATTTTGCAGTTCAGCTCCGAGAAGCCTTAGCCACCATAGCCAGTGTTCAGGTATCCTGGGGGATGAAGTCCAAAATGCATGGAGGACCAAAGTTTGGGGATCACTGGGCTAGATTTCCTTTCAATATTTGGGATGCGTGGAGCTAATCCCTGGGGAGGTAACACTCTTAAACTGTGGTTTGTGGGGTGAAATTTGGTAATTTCAGGCAGATTGTAAGAAAGTGGGACCAATAATCTGCCTGGAAGTTGCACCGTGTGGCAGTCTGTGATGTCAACATGGTGTGTGTGTGTGTGCGCACACACAAATCTATTTTGGATTTTAGTTTGAATTTTAAGATGTTTTCCAAAGCACTGAACTTTTGGGGATAAGGGTTAGCACCTTGGGTGTCTCCTTCAAGATTCAGACTAAAACCCAGAGAAGACCCTTTTCACTAACTTGGGGCACATCTACACTGTAGCAGTAATGCAGCTGGACACCTCTTCAAGTGCAATAGCTCCATCCTATGAAATCCTGGCATTTGTACTTTTTTGTGAGGCACCGTCAGCGCTGTTTGGCAGACAAGGCTGAAGACTTTGTAAAAACTGCAAATCCCAGGACCACATAGGATGGAGCCATGGCAAGTAGAGTGGTGTAAAACTGCATTAATTAATCCTATGTGGTTTGTAGGCTGCATCTACACTGTAAGAATAATGCAGTTTGGCACCGCTATAATTGCCAGTAGCTCCATGCTATGGAATTCTAGGATGTGTAGCTTTGTGAGACATTTAGCCTTCTCTGTCAGAGAGCTCTGGTGCCCCAACAAACTGTAAATCCCACGGTTCCATAGGATGGAGCCATGGCTGTTCAAGTGGTTTCAAACTGCCTTATTTCTATAGTGCGAATTCACCCTTATACAAAAGAACTTGTTGTTTTGAGTATACTGGTCACCACAATGTAAGATAAGGGCCATAGTCGTCGAAGATCTATAGATATACTTGTTAAAGTCGGTGGCTGGATGTTTTGATTTTTTATTTTTATTTTATTTTATGATT
Source organism: Sceloporus undulatus (assembly GCF_019175285.1). Classification (NCBI taxonomy): domain Eukaryota; kingdom Metazoa; phylum Chordata; class Lepidosauria; order Squamata; family Phrynosomatidae; genus Sceloporus; species Sceloporus undulatus. Next base: position 3,129,295 of record NC_056522.1, on the reverse strand, counting down.
GCTTTAAGTGCCAGTCTGTAATAAAAACTAGAATTAGAATGTATCCACACTGCCGAAATAATGCAGCAGGACACCACCTTAATGGCCAAGGCTCAGTGCTATGGAAACATGGGATTTGTAGTTTGGCGAGGCATTCTGCCTGATTTTTCAGCGAGTGCTGGCGCATGACCAATCTACAAATCCCAGGATTCTGTTGCATTGAGCCATGGCCATTAAAGTGGTGTCGCACTGCATTATTTCTACAGTGTCGATGCACCCATGAAGGCATCCAACTACATCTGAGTACACAGTGGCCCTGGAAATGGAGCAGGGGAGCAGACAGGTGTAACCCAGGTCCAAAACACACTGGAGAAATAATCTAGTTTGAGACTGCTTTAACTGCCCTGGCTCAGTGCTAGGGAATTCTGGGAACTAGATTTGTGGGGTATTTCGCTGCCTCTGTCAGAGAGCTCTGGTGCCACAATAAACTACAATTTCCAGGATTCCTTAGTATTGAGCCAAGGCAATTAAAGCGGTCTCAAACTGGATTATTTCTGCAGTGTGTCTTAGACAAAGTCTTCCAGCAAGGCTTCTATGGGGCAAACCTCCCTGTGCACAGAATAGTTGAGGACTGGGGGAGTGGGTGACAGTTGTCTGCATTTCCTCCTGCACTCCAAGTGATGAAATATCTTGAATTGACTCTGTTTAACAGGTCTGTTGGGAAAGTGCTTTGCTTTGTCTGCTGTACAATCCACTAAATGCAAGGCAGCATGCATGTATAAGGTGACTCAGTTGAGCATGCTTCAGCCCCCCCCCCCCCCCCACATCTGGAGGAGCATCTATGGGGTAGGAAGGCAGAGCTGTCACTATAATTTGGAGCAGGGGACATGAGGGTGGTTGCAAGAGGCTTCCCTGCTAACCATCTGGCAAGTGTTCCTCCCTCTCCTCAAAGAAGCGGTTATTAAACCCTCCTCCTCCTGCACCATGTGCAGCAGGCAGAGGATTGATGGTGGGGGGGGTCTCGAAATAGACAGGGCAGTTCCTGATTGGCTTAGCATTATGTCATCTCCACCCAATCAGGAGGTGACGCCTCTCTCGAGCATTCGGCATGTGCTCAGGTCTTGCAGGGAATTAACTCTTCCATGGGTTTTGCACATCATAGAAAGGACTGTGGAGGAGATTCCCCCAGTCATTCCCTTTGATGCCATAGTTTATTGGGAATTGTATGCCATAGTTTACACCATAAGTTTGTGGAAATGATTTTGCAGCAAAATCATCCAGCTGATTTTAGGCCTGCTTTTGGTCCCTGGTCCAAAAATGGTCGTAAGCATGGCAGAGCAGAAATAAATGTCCTGGGCATGGGCAGCTTGGAGTAGGATATAGGGTTGCCAGAACTGGAACTGGAGAGGGCTCCTCTCCCTTTGATGGCTGTGCAAAAGTGGGTGGCCGGTTTTGCATGTCACACCACCAGGGAAGAAGCAATCCTTGATGAAATCCCTGCTTCTTACATTAAAGCCATCTCCAGTTTTCACTCTGGCAGCCATAAGCTGGAAGAAGAATAATTTGCACACTCATCTCCCAGCATTTACTTTGGAGCATCAGGAGTTGCCACAGAGTTGAGGAAGGACATTTAAGATGGACATGCACCATATTCAGGTCTTGGAATCGAGGTTGCCAGTTCTCTGTGTGTGTGTATTTTAGTGTATTTATGCACACTATAGCGCACCCTATCTTCTGTGCCCCTAACAGCAGCCTAGAAGACAGATGGGAATTACAGTATGTGTCCCTCCAGATATTGTTGGATTGCAGTCCCCAGCAGCCCCAGTGAATGGAATGAAGAAGTCTGGAGGTTGTAGTCCAACAGCACCTGGAAGGCAGCTTAATATCTATCCCTGCCTAGGGTTTTGGTAATGCTTGGCTCCAGGCTGCAAACTATAACCAGTTTCTATCCATCAGCATTGATGTTGATATTGAAAAGACTGAAGTTGCAGGGTGGTTTGTTTGTCTTTTTTATTGCACAGTTGGCCATCCCATTTTGAATCATCTCCTTCTAAGTGATTATTTCTGCGGCTCCATTTGAGGTTACAGAGGGACCTTTCTTCCAGGGCACTGGGATTTGTCCATCTATCCCAACCCATTCCCAAATTAAAGCACAGGGCTTTAACTTCTGTGAGAAAGCTTTAAAACATTTACAAGCGGTGTTTTGCAATTTGTCTTCTCTCTCAAAAGTACTGTTGAGCATACATAGTACTGTATAGATTGTTCTCTAAGGGACAGTTAGCACTGCCTTGCAGCCTGTTATGGACGTTTGCATTGAAAGTGAAATGGTTTATATTAAATGTTTTGTTTGAAAAGGAAACTGGTTTCCTACATAATGGATTGGCACAGCTGATTAAAGCAAGCATATATACTTGTGAGATCTCACTTATTTAATTGATTGATTGATTGATACCCTGTCTTTCTCCCAACGCAAGAATCAAAGCAGTGTGGATTAAAAACAAAAATGCAACTAAAACAGTGGAGAGAACAAACAATTATAAAAACATTTAAAACACAGAGTTGTTTCAAGCAAAAGAGACAGAATCCACTCAAATTTTAACTAAATTCTTTTGAGAAATGTAGAAAATGAAACAATGGCCCACAGTTTGGGAATGCTCAATATACATTCCAATCCCCAAGAAAGTGGACACGATGGATCGCAGTAATCATAGGAATGTGCATTAATTTCCCATGCAAGCAAAGTGAAGCTCTAAATTCTGCATAAACAATTTCTCCCACATGTGGAGTGAAAAATGCCAGATGTCCAAACTGGGTTCAGGAAAGGAAGAGGCACTAGGGATCATATTGCAAACATACATTAGATTATGGAGTGTCCCAAAGAATTTCTGAAGAAAATCAGTCTGTGTTGTAGGGATTATAGCAAAGGCTTTGCTTGTGACATCATGAAAAACTATGCATCACTCTTTCAAGAAATGGGTGTGCCAAAACATTTGATTATCCTACTGCGTAACCTGAACTCAGGACAAGAGGCTGGGTGGCAATCAAGCCTCTCATGGCAGGGAATTCCATAGTCTGAGAGCAAGCACTGAGAAGGCCCTTTCCTTTGACCTTAGCAGATACACCTGTGATGCTGATGGGACCAAAAGAATGCTCTCCCCGATAAGTTTTCAAATTCAGGCAATTCAAGTCCCAGCAAAGTAAAATAAGAACATGTGTAACATTGGAGTTTATCACACTGGGGCTAATTTTGGCATTAAAGAGAGACTAAAGCACATTTAAAGCATCCTGCAAATAAAGCGAAAATGGCGGGTTTTGTGCGACAACGTGTGAAATCAATTTGTGTAATTACGTGATTTTTTCCAGGATATTCATGGGATAAACTCCCGATCTCCTTCGTGTGATAAACCCCATTGTTATGCTTACTTTTATCCTGCCCTTTTCCCAATTCAGGACTCAAAGCGGCTTACAACACATTTTTAAAAATGTAAAAAATCGATTAAAACTAAATTAAAACATATTTTATGAAGCATGTGTGCAAACACACACCAGCAGAACAATTGGCAAGACCCAGCACATTATTTTGGTGCAACGGGCCTTATACAGAAACATCTATTTTTGCCTACAATAAGAAAGTAGGGAGGGTGCCAGTCTGACTTCTCTGGGAAGGGAGTCCCAGGGTTTCAGGGGACAGACACTGAAAAGGCATAAGTCTTAAGGTGCATCTGCACTGTAGAAACAATGTGGTTTGACGCCACTTTAACTACCATGTTCCCATCCTACAGAATCCTGGGATCTGTAGTTTGGTGAAGCACTCGCACTCTTTGGCAGAGAAGGTAAAGACCTGTACAATTATAAATCCCAGGATCCCATAGGATGGACCTATAGCACTTAAAGTGGTGTTGAACAGCATTATTTCTACAGTGTGGATGCACACTTATACAACAGAAGCCGTTGTTTTGAGTATACTGCTCATCACAATGTAGGATAAGAGCCATTGTTGAAGATCTATTCTATAGATATACTTGTGAAAATAGCAGACCATTGATTGGTCAGGATCAGGCATTGTTGTCATTGTTGTGTGCCTTTAACTTGTTTCCAGTTTATGACGATCGAAAGGTGAGCCTATCATGGGGTTTTCTTGCCAAGATTTATTCAAAGGAGTTTGTGCCTTTGCTTTCCTCTGAGGCCGAGAAAGTGATTTCTGTGGCCGATTAGGGATTCGAACCCTGGTCTCTGGAGACATAGCCCAATTCTCAAACCACTATACCATGCTGTGCTCATATTGCACATTCCCATGCCCTATTCTATTCCTGCTGCAAACCTTGCATAGCAGATATTTTTATTGGTATTCTATTATTTTATTGCATGATTATGATCCCAGTGCTTGCTTAACCAGACTCTGAGTTATTTGTGTTTGTCTTATTCATTCCACGTTTCTATTTCAAATCACTGACTGCCATTTCTTAGGCTCCTTCCTTTCTATTGATTACTCTTCACTTGGTTTTCTTAACATTCATTTTTAATCCGGGTCCATTACTTGCTTCACTAGCTTTTATTGATCCATCTTTGCAGACCATCTGAGTTGTCGGTTAGTAACACCGTATTGTCGGCGTTATCGATTTCTTTGATAATCTCTGCATTAACAAGCACACCAATGGCTTGGGCCCGGTTGGTAACTTACACACAAATAAATCCTCTTATGGAAGCATAACAACAACAACAATAAAATAACAACAATAAAACAGTACAATTTTCAAACGCAATTAAAACACCAAATTAATATAACAAGAAAAAATTGTTTCCAAAAAATACTGCATTAAATATATAAAACTTTTGAAAACACTCCGTAGCAAAGATGCCGATAGGAAGACTCCCTGGGTGCAATTCTGTATTAAAAGCCTGTTTGAAAAGTTACGAAGGATTTAAGACATTTTGTCCCCTCTTAACTTTGTGGGGGTGTGGTTTCAACTCGTTTCAGATTTATAGCGACCCTAAAACAACCCTATGGTCCAATCCACACTGCAGAAATAATCCAGTCTGACACCACTTTAATTGCTCTAGCTCCATGCTAGGGAATCCTGGGAATTGTAGTTTTGTAAGACATTTAAGCAGTTAAAGAAGTCTCAATCTGGATTATTTCTGTTGTGTGAACTAGACCTAGCATGGACCCTCATGTTGTACACACCAGGAATGCTGTTACCTTAAGTGATGTTTTTACTGGCAGGAACCGACTACTACGCATCCTCTCGAACGACCAAATATATTAAGTTAGCTCTGTCCAAAAGAGAAGCTTTTAAATTGTTTAGACCACAGAGAATTTACACAAATTCAACCTAGTAAAAGAATTCCCATTCCTGGGATCAAACATTGATAGAAATGGGGACTGCAGTCAGGACATCAGAAGAAGATTAAGAATGGGGAGGGTGGCTATAACAGAACTGGAAAAGATCCTAAAATGCAAAGATACACAACTGAACACAAACCTTAGAATCATACAAGCCATCGTATTCCCTGTTACCATGGATGGGTGCGAAAGCTGGACAGTTAAGAAACAAGATAAGAAGAAAATCAATGCATTGGAGATGTGGGGCTGGAGAAGAGTACTGAGGATCCCATGGATGGCCAAAAGGACAAACAAAGGGGTCCTAGAGCAGATGAAGCCAGAAATCTCCCTGGAAGAAGCCAAGATGACCAAACCGAGGATGTAGTACTTCGGATATATCATGACAAGGGAGTACCCCAACAAAAGCATTTCCAAGCTGTTGGAGGATGGAGCACTGGGAAATGTACCAGCTGTGAATGTGTTACTCCTCTAGGTTGTGTATTTGCAATTGTCCAACAGAATTCTGGCCAGTGCTTGGAATGTGCCGCATTGGCCTCCCTGATTCCTAGATTCTTGGTCATAATCTGAATCATTGGTAGCCCAAAATTACAACCTGGCAGACTATGAAAGAGAGGAGGAGGAGGAGGAGATGATGATGATGATGATGATGACGACCCACTAAAATTCTCTACTTCAGCTGCAGGGATCCTTTTACAACCCTTTCTTTCCTGAATCAAACAATTAATGCACAAAAGAATCAACACACGCACACATTCAGGTCCCTCGGTACAGGATTCTTTGCAGTCCTCTTCCTTGCTTTGCTTAAGGACACCACATTCTTGTGACATAAAACTTCAACAAAGGGAAGCTGAACCACATGCCAGCGGAAGACCAGCAGTTCATGAACTGACTGCAAATGCTAACAGCACAGCCCTGTGGGTCTCTTGCAGGGGAAATAAAGAAGAGAGTTGTATGAAAGATGAATACAGGTATACAAAGTGTATGTGTTCCCAGACATTGCTGCTTTAACACAAAATTTGGTACCAGAGTTGTTATTGTTGTTGCATGCCTTCAAGTCATTTCCAACTTACGGTGAGCCTAAGGTGAGCCTATCATGGGGTGTTCTTGGCAAGTTTTTTTCAGAGGGGGTTTGCTATTGCCATCCTCAAAGGCTGAGAGAGTGTGACTTGCCCAAATCACCCAGTGGGTTTACATGGCCGAGCAGAGATTCGAACACAGGTCTTCAGAGTCATAGTCTAGGGCTCAAACCACTGCACCATGCTGGCTCTCCTTGATTTGGAGGTCTTTCATTCATAGGGGCACTTCAACCTCTAGTGACTGTATGAATGAAAGATCTCAAGTCATCCTATCCTCAACCGCACTGCTTAGGATTTGGAAATTCATGGCCATAGCTTCTCTAACTGAGTCTATCCATCTGGAATGTGGTCTTCCTCTTTTCCTTCTACCTTCCACTTTACCAAGCATTACAGACTTTTCTAGGGAGTCCTTTCTTCTCAAGATATGACCAAAGTATGACAACCTGAGTTTACTCATCTTTCCTTCCAGGGAGACTTCGGGCCTGATCTGCATTAGGACCCATTTATTGTTTTTCTTAGCAGTCTACTGTATCCGCAGAACTCTTCTCCAGCACCACATCTCAAATGAGTGAGGATTCGAACCCTGCTCTCCCAGATTCCCAGTGCAACCCTCCAAACGCTACATCACAAATGTTGTTTTAATTTTATGCCACCCCAAGAACTCATGAGGGCTAGCCTGAAGAAGAAGAGCCCTCCCTTCGGTCCCTCTGCCTTGGTCCAGGCCTCAGAAGGAGAGAAGAATGCTGGACCTGATTCCCTCCCCCCTCACCATTCCCTTCTCCTTTTGTGTCGTGTCTTTTAGATTGTAGCCTGTGGGCAGGGAACTGTCTGTTATCCCCTCTATTGTAAACCGCTCGGATTCCCAGTGATTGGGCGGTATATAAATTTAAAAAAACCCTATTATGATAGAGAGTGCAACAGATATTTTAATAGATAGATAAATTTAATAATGAGAGAGACAGCATTGTGTAGTGGTTTGAGTGCTGCACTAGGACTCTAGCGACCAGGGTTCAATTCCTGATTGGCAATGTAAACCCATTGGGGGACCTTGGGAAAGTCACACTCTCTCAGCCTCAGGGGGAGGCAAGGGCAAACCTCCTCTGAAGAAACCTTGGAGTTTATCACACTGGGGCTGATTTTGACATTAGAGAGAGGTTAAAGCGCATTTAAAGCATCCCGCAAATGAAGTGGAAATGGCAAGTAATTGCACAAACGATTATCACTCACAATTGTGCAGATAAAGTGATATCGGAAATGCATTTTCACTGAAATCCCAAAAGTAAAAAGATGCACATTAATGCTTCTTTGTAACCACTTTAATGGCAGGTTTTGTATGATGTTGTGTGAAATCGTTGTGTGTAATTACGTGATTTTCCTGGATATATATGGGATAAACTCCCAATCTCCTTTGTGTGATAAACTCTCTTGTCAAGAAAACCCCATGATTGGGGTCACCATACATCGGAAACAACCTAAAAGCACACAACGGCAACAACAGCAATGCTTGAACAGGTGTGCCATATGTGCAAAAGTACATATTCCTTCTGGGCGTACAAAGATAGGTGTGCAAGGGTCTAGGGAAAAGTGTCTCACTGTGCATCCGTGGGTATGTGTCGAGTATACCAGCAAAAAGAATATGGGAACGGCGCCCGTTTAGGCAGAAGTGGTCTGTTTCCACTTAAACATCAAAGGCGCAATTGTGCTAAGCAATTTCTGATAGAAACCAGTTGATGCGCCAGCAAAAGTCACCCCACTCTCTTGGGTGGTGCAAGAGAATTTCACAGGGACATTGTCTCCCGCTGTGGCTCCTTTGTTTCTCTTCCTCTGTGTCTTCTTTGTTAGTCAGGGCCTGGCAGCAAGCTTTTTCCAAATGCAAATTCCTAAATCAGCTGCTTCTGAAATCTGAGATTTCTTTCTTTCAAGAAATCGAAAGTGACTCTACAACACACACAAACTGACATTTGTTGACACTCGAAAGCTAGCGCGGTGTAGTGGTTTGAGCATTGGACTAGGACTCTGGAGGTCAGGGTTTGAATCCTGGCTCGGTCATGAAAACCTTGTGGGTGACCTTGGGCAAGCCACACTCTCTCAGCCTCAGAGGATGGTAATGGCAAACCTCCTCTGAAGAAACCTGCCAAGAAAACCCCATGATAGGAAAGCTTTAGGGTCTCCATAAATCAGAAAAGGCTTGAAGGCACACAACAACAAACAAGAAAGGCAGCAGATCTCATCTGATCTTGGAAGCTAAGCAAGGCCAGCCCTGGTTAGTACTGAGATGGAAGACCACCAACAAATCCCATGTCTCCTGTTGCTTTATGGTGACCCCATTAATTTCCTAGGGTTTTCGTAGGCAAGGAAAACTCACAGGTGGTTTTACCATTTCCTCTGAAATAGAGCTTCCAGCACTTGGTACTCCTTGGTGGTCTCCCATCTAAGTCGAAACCTGGGCTATCCCTAATTAGTTTCCAAGATCAGATGGGATCCAGTGCCTTTAGGCTATTACAAACTTTTTCTGTACAAATCTGGACAAGGCCATTTTAGGACAGGGCTCAAGCCATCTTGAAGGCACCTAACAACAAGAACACTGTGTAGAGGTCTGAGTGGGCTAAGAATCTGGGGGAACCAGGGTTCAGATCCTCACTCGGCCACTGGGTTCACCTTGGGCAAAGTCATAGTCTCAGCCTCAGAAGAAGGCAATGGCAAACCTCTCTGCAGCAAAGCTTAAGAGCTAGTATGGTAAAGTCGTATGACTGTTGGAAACTGGAAGACTGGGCAAGTGACCATGGGCAAGTCACACACTCTCGGCCTCTGAGGAAAGCACTGAGAAATCTCAATTGCCAGCAAAGCCCTAGGATGGAGTCACCAGAACTTGGATTCCATTTGAAGGCACAGAAGGAGAAGAAAGAAGAACAGAGCACAGAATCACTGAGTTGAAAAGGATCTCAAGGACCATGTAGTCGTCCATTTCTGCCATTGCTGGTCATTTCAAGACTATACTAAAGATACTTCCAGCTGGATCATTCTTCCGCAACGGGTGGAAAACTGTTGTGCAGCCCTTCCATCTTTCATTCCTTAGCAGGTATTCTATTCTAAGAAAAGAAAAACGCAACAATGGAAAAATACAGGAGAGATTACAAATGGAAGATCATATTGGCTGCATCTGCAATGCAGAAACAATGCACTTTGGCACTGCTTTAACTGCCAATGGAACAATGCTATGGAATTCTGGGATTTGTAGTTTTGTGAGCTATTTAGGCTTCTCTGTCAGAGAGCTGTGGTATTCCACCAAACTACAAATCCCATGATTCCACAGAATTACGCCAGGTCAGCTAAAGCGGTATTAAACCACATTATTTCTGCAGTGCAGATGCAAACACTGTCTGGACTCTGCTGCAAATCCTTCTGAATGGCAGACTCTTGTCTGGACTCTAATTAAAAACTCCTTAAATGTGGGAATTTCTGCACAGGTAAAGCCCCATCCAGATGGACCTTGAACCTCCCTGTTTAGTTTTTCGTTTCCCTTCTTCTTTTCCAGATTGACAATAACATTCACAGTCAGGCTGTAGTAAATAACCGCCCAGATTGGTTTGCCAGAGGGCGGTATACAAATAAATATTATTATTATTATTATTATTATTATTATTAATATAATATTTTAGCTGTAAAAATAGGATTTGCTAGAGAGACACTGCTTTGCTGTTTCCCAGTCAATGTCACGGGTTTTCTGGCATGCTCACGTTTTCTGTGTTCTGGCGTTTCCGAGTGGCACTTAAAATAAATAAATACGATTTAGACTTAACTGGTAAATGCCTGTTTCACAATAAAACTTGCACAATGCTTGTGAAATCTGCAACATGCTTCAAGTACATTGTGTTTTCAGTGCCTTGGAAGACAGTTTAAAGTCTTGGCAACCGGCCTGATATTAAGAGTGGAGTCATCCATTTAGGTCATCCGCTGATGGATTTTAAGGGCTAAATGGCAGAGGCGACCTAAATCTACCTCTTCTTATGACATACTTTGGTTTCTGTGGTTCACGTGATCCTAGCAATGTAGTAATGTAGGATTATAAGGCCCCGAAATACCCCTGCGTTCACCTTCACATGGTTTTGCTATGGAAATAAAGTCAAAGGAAACTTGCAGCACCATTGAGACTAACTGTGTGAAAGACGTTGTAGTGCAAGCTTTCATGGACTTAGGGGCTGAACAGGTTGTCCCTTTCAGTGCTGGACTGGGACCAAGTAACTACATGCTGCAGCCCTGATCTGGCCTTTCTGTGGCGTAAATTGGATCTGCAAAAAGAGGCTCCTTTCTGTGCTGCGGAAAGGGCTCCATAGCCACTGGTGCAGCAGCTTTTCTGAACTCCTTTGGCACTGTGTCATTTGGATACAGTGCCAGAGGAGCGCCATGATGCCGCCCGCCATGTGGTAGGGCTCAAGGCATCACATCAATGCATGAGTCATGCGGACTCACTTTGCCCCGATGCCAGTCTTTATGGCAGCTCTCTCGAGGCCCTAGGTCTTTCCCCCCCAAACAAATATACATGCAGCAGTCCCTCTACATTCACTGGGGTTAGGGATGAAGGACCCCCATGAACGTAGAAAAAAAGGAAATAAGAAAACACTATTTTTTACCTCTCTAGGAATCTCCAAGTCCTCCAGTGCAACTCTTTGGTCAACATCTAACAAAAGTTGATCATAAAATCATGCTGGAGGACCTGCATAGAGAAGTTTTTTCTCTAGGACCTTCCAGGTCCTCCAGCACAACTCTATGGTCAATGTCTGGCAGAATTGTGCTGCAGGACTTTGAGATGCCTAGAGAGAATATATTAATCAAAACCACAAATAATTGAATCCACAAAAGTCCAAGCTGCAAACATGGAGGGCCAACATAGAGACACCTACAATATGATACAATACATTACACTGCATCCATTTGTCATCCAGCCTCTTTGTCCTGTTCTTTCTTCTCTAGCAGCGTTTGACAATTCTCTAACATAAATGTACTATTGCTATGTCGCTATATCGATACTTACAGTAGATTCCGTCCTTGATTTCTAAAATACTTTATTTGATTATCATTTATTTACTATTTATTATGTTTTTTTCCTTTAGTCTATAAGACTACCCAACGAAATCTCTCCCAACCCACCTACCTTGTATGTAGAGAGATCTTGTAGCATCTTTGAGAAAGACGTTGGCAACATGAGCTTTCGTAGACTTCGGTCTAGTTCTTCGGATGCATTTGGCTGCCCCTGGATAGGTAAGCCTGCCAAAGTCATGCATTTTCCCCACTTCAAATATTTTGGATAACATGGGAGGGAGGATATCATCCAGGGGTAGCTGTGTTGGCCTTATACCAAATCCAGTAATATCCAAAATCCACTAAACAGTGATACCTTTGTGAAGGCCAAGGCTTTCATGGCTGGCATCCATAGTTCTTTGTGGGTTTTTCGGTCTATGTGGCCATGTTCTAGAAGAGTTTATTCCATGTTTCGCCAGCATCTCTGGCTGGCTCTTCAGAGAATGTGGCATGAGAGAGATATATATATCTCCAACTCTCTTCCATGCCAACATTCTCTGAAGATGCCAGCCAGAGATGCTGGCGAAACATCTGGATATATATATGCAGTCTTCCCTCCGAATATGCAGGGGATCCATTCCGCCCCCCCCCCCAGTGAATTTGGAAATTCACATATATTCAAGCCCCATAGCTTTGAATGACTGCGTGCTCCTGCGTGCGGCCATGTGCACGTGTCACATGTGTGTGCACTGTTAACTTTAATGGAGGTCGTCCCTCCATAAATAATCAAAACTGCAGATATCCAGTCCGTGAAAACAGAGGGGTGACTGTACTGTGTAGTGATACCTTTGTTGGACCAACCAAAATGCACAATATACGCACTGCAAGCTTTTGAAGCTCCACTGGTTTCTTCACCAAGCAAGGTGTTAAAAACCATAGGGGAGGGAGGGGGTGAAGATGTTAGTCCTAGGCCTGCATTTTGCTGTTTTTGTTCTCAGTTCAGATGGTATGGAACGGTATCTCTTGTAGGCTGGCACCTCCTCCTTCTGACAATGTTAAAGTCCAGGAAATTTAACATTCATTTGCAACAGAAAATGGTACTTCCTTTGCAATCTAGTGTGGGTTTAACCATAGGATGTCATGGCTTTGGGTGGGAGGGAAGGCGTGGGTTTAACATTGCAGTGGAGGATGTCGTAGTGGTTTTGAACAAAGCATCTGCCAGGATGGCCTGGATTGCCTCTGGAGCATCCTCCCTCCTCCCTCTGACTCAAGGATGCTCTGCATCCAAAGAGCCTTCTTTGAAAACAGCATCCCTTGTGTGACATCATCCCTGGCCCACCTGGCTCATTCCTTCATCCCTGAGAATATGCGGCCCAATCAGGAGGGCCGGCGAGCTCAGCCAATCAGCTGCCTCAGAGGTGATGTCATGGGGAGAGCTTGGCAGCCTGGAAGATGCTCAGTGGTCCTTTGATGAGCATCCTTTGCCCTGGGAAGGAGGCAAGCGAGAGGCTGGGTACCACCATCACCACACGCCAGCCTTCTTTGAGGGTGAGTACTGGGGACTCCCCAAATCCTCCCCAAACCAAGCAAGGCTGGGAAAGTCCAGGGCAGCAAACCAGATTTGAGGAATTTAGGGTATATCTTTCTGCCTAAGAGAGAAGTTTTCTTTTTCCCTTGGAGGAGGCAGGTGATCTGAGAGCCACAGATGGTTATGGAAAGGCTCTGCAAGATTGCAGCCACAGCCAGGGCTGGATTAACCATTAAGCAAAAAAAATAAGCACATGCTTAAGGCATCAAGGGAAGTGGGATGGGGAGGCACACTAGAATTTTTCTATTGCTGGATCCATTCACAGTCCATATGGTGCAAAACTGCAAACGGTGTGGCTGAAATGCCAAACTATGCATTTCCAAAAAGATTTGCAAAACTGCAAATGGTGCATCTGAACCAAGTTCCGCCAAAAAAAAGTTCCCACAATAAATGAAAAAAAGTATGCGTGTGCAATAAATAAATAAATAAATAATAGTAATACTAGACGTTAATGATATACATTAATCTTAGGACTATAGCAAAATTAGAATCTGGTAACTGGTAACACTGTATTTTATTGTTTATTATGGTTTATATTTTGGGATATTATCTATCTATCTGGGGGCACCCAAAGCTTTTAAGTGCTTAGGGCCTCTAAAGGTCTTTATTCCAGCACACACACCCCTTTTCCCATTGGCTTTTCTCTTCCTCTGCACTGTCATATAATAATTGCCTTCTAAATGCCTTACTATTCTATCCCCCTTCCATACCCAGCTATTATTATTTTTTAAATCACACAACTGTTGTTTTGTCCATCCATTGTATCCTTTTAGCCTTCTTCTCATTGCTACCAACTCTCCACCATCCTTTCCCCCCTTCTTTTCTTCTTTCCCTTCAGTTTTTTTTAATACTCCCCTCCCTCTTTTGTGCATGGCTATATCACAATAAATGGTTGCTTTCTGTGTTTTTCTGTCTGTGTGATCCTTTCTAATCTAAGTCCTTTCTTGAGTGCAATGAGAAAAGGAGAGAAACTTGACAGGGAGATATTTCAAGGCACATCTCCATGGAAAACAGTCTGGCTGGAGGAAAAAATGAGAAAGGAAGGAAGGAAGGAAGGAAGGAAGGAAGGAAGACAGACCAAAGTCTTGTCAATTCTTATTGGAGAGAGCCATCAGAAGGAATACATTTATGATCAGGCAAATTATCAGTGGAGTAAACAGAGTGAATGAATGAATGAATGAATGAGAGAGTCACTTTTTGAGGGGTGGGGGGACCGAAGGGGATATTTATTTGTTCGTTTGTTTGTTTGTTTATTGCTTCTGCTCCAGTTTCCACTTGCAAATCTGCAGTGAATTCACCCCGATGGAGATACAGAACTCAACTTCTTGACTATCCTGGCTCAGCCTTTTATTTAATTTTTAAGTTTCCAGTCCTTATTACTGGAAGGATAATGGAAACATGGCCAGAAGGCAGACTCAGGGACAGTTAGCGGGAGCATATAACGCCTTTGTCGAAGCAGCATCACTGGCTACTGGTTCCTGGGCACAATTCAAAGGGCTGGTCATGACCCATAAAGCCCTATATGGCTTAGGTCCAGACTGAGGAGCTTATCCCATGAACAAATACACCGGCTTACCTCTTCTGGCTTAAATTCAGGATCTGGGATCTCCCCGGATGTTATCACTCCTAAATTGCTGCCTATCTAGCTGGGATGTCGCTGCCTGGATGCATCCCGGGTTGAAGCCTTGCTCAGCAGGCCAGTTTTTGAAGTTGGAAGCTTCAAAAAAGTGTTGGCTGAGCCAGGGTCCAACCCAGGATATAGCCGAGTGGCGGCATCCCACCTAGATAGGCATCAGTTTAGCTATGATAACATCCGGAGGTATCCCGGATCCTGAATTCAAGCCAAAAGAGGTAAGCCGGCGTATTTGTTCATGGGATAAGTTCACTATACAAAGCTGTCCTAAGATCTACAGAGTAAGGCTTCCTCTGGGTCCACCACAATTGCAACAGCATTTGGTGAGGACCCGAGAGAAAGAGCCTTCTCAATGGCTGCTCCCAGCTTCTGGAACTCCCTGCCACAGGAGGCTAGGCTGGACCACTCCCTGCTCTCTTTTCCCCAGCAACCAAAGACCCTTTTGTTTAAACAGGATTTGTAATGAGTAAGCAGGGGAATCATAGACTCATCAAGTTGGAAGTGCCCCCCCCCCCCCGGCCATCCAGTCCAACCCTCTTCTGGCATGCAAAAATGCATAGAATCCTAGAGTTGGAAGAGGCCCCCAAGGCCCACCCAGTCCAACCCCCTTCTCTCATGCAGAAATACAAAGAACCCTAGAGTCTGAAGAGACCCCGCCCCCCCCCCCAGGGCTATCCAGCCCAAGTCGCTTCTGCTCTGCAGGAAGACACTATTCAGGTAAAGCCCAACCAGCCTCCATTTAAAAAACCTGAGAGGACCTTCTGACAGGGATGTCTGTTTTATTTATTTATTTTTAACTTTTATATGTTTTAAAATGATTTTGCATTTTTAATATGTGGATTTTTTAAATTTTTTAATACACACACACACACACACACACACTTTGGGAGCTTCCTGGAGTCCCACTCTGGGAGAAAGGCAGCATACACATAAATAAATGGGAAATGCTAAAAACATTGAAGCAGGACTGCGGGGGGGGGGGGGGGGGGGTCCATGAAGGGTGTCTTATCAGGTGGGGTTTTGGGATCCTTCTTGGCCAACCCATCCAAAGCCATCCCTCTCCCACCAGTGCCCCAAGAACAAACTGAGAAAGGATGATTCAGTTTCATCCTTTAGCATTCTTTGTCAAGATGACAGGATTGGGCCTTTATGGGGCAGGATCTGGGTTGCAGATTTATTCATTTATTTGGAGGGGGGAAATTGGTCAGGTAGAAAATTCACAATCCCTGCCATAAATGCACAATTCCAATGAATGAATGAAGCCAATAAATCAATGAATGAATTAAATGAACATCCTGCCTTTCCCCCCATATGGGAACCCCAATGGTCCCTGGTAACTCTCTGAAACAATTCCTTTGACAGTGTCCCAGATCTGCAGGCAGACCTTGCATCCCACTTAGCCTTCATTCTCCACCTTTATAAACAGGGAAGTTTTGTTTTCGTCGCTACCTGGTCCTAAAGTCTTTGTGTAGGTACCGAAAGCAACAGGTTGTCCCCAAAGATTTGTTTTCCTGGTTTGTAATTTTCTCTCTTTTTAAATCATTATAAACTTTATTCAAAACATACGTTAAAAATATATACATTTACAACATATACTAAGAAACCACCCACACATACACCTGATGTAGATGCTGCTAAGGGAGCAAATTGCATAAAGGAGCAATCCTTTGTGCCTCTCCCTGATTCTGACACCTAAAGATGGAAGACAGCACACGAAAAGAACCATTTCTTTGCGCCAAGTGTGCAAGGGCAGAAGAGTTGCTGGTGGAGAAGAAACCTCCGTTCCCTTTCTAAAAGGCTTGCTTGAATTTCACACTTTCTCCTTTGACCACTGCTGGAATTCTTCCATTCTTCCGTAAGGGTGCTTTTGCACCCTTCATTTCCAGGGAAGTGGCTGGTCAAAGGAAACTTTTAATGCAAATATTAATAAAGGCATTGATAGTCTGCATGCAAAAAATATCTGTGCATGCATGGTCAGATGCAATATGGACATGCATGCCTAAATTGATACTGGCTGTAGCTTCGCACATGGCATGGCTGCTAAGGGTTTCTTCCTTGCACATGTGCATGCTTCTTTTCGCTCTTTCCTCCTCCTCTTCCTTGCCTACTTTTGGTTGCATGAGCTCATCCTATATTATTCAGGGCTGTGGTTTCTTCCTCCTCTTCCCCTCCCTCCCTCCTTCCCTCCCTCCTTCTCTTATTTATGAAGACCCAGAGCATCCCTTGTGGAAACCTCTGGGAAGAAGGCAGCATCGCTCACATCTGCAGCCCGTTCTTCCTCTCCCACACCCCCCAACCCTCCATTTTATTATTGAGGGGGCTTGTTTCTATAGGGATTGTCCCCTTAGGTTCAGGAATGAGGATCTAGGGAAATCTATTAATCAGAGCTAAGGCCGAGTCGGCTCTCTGCAAAGGCTGTGAGCCCATGAAGTCATAAACAAAGGAAAGCTTTCCTGCAACATCAGCACCACTGGCGCATCTGGGATCACAAGGAGGGTTGGCACAATGGCTCTCGTTCTAGAACTTAAAAGCCCTGCCAATGAAGTTGTGTGTGTGCGCGTGCACCTCTATAAATCCTAAACAGATTATTGGAGAGGCAGAAGCAATGTCAGAGAAAGAGAGAAGAGGGATTGCACACATGGAAGTTTCCTCAGAGGAATTTACACGCCAAAGCAGGATTGGCAAGACCACCCCTGAACATGTGCAGAATGCCTGATTTCTAGGCCCCTTATTGAGGAATGCAGCCAAGATGCAAAACACCTTAAGCTTGAGAGCATAGGGGTTTTTGCTTTGCTGATGGCTAAAAGGAGGAAAATGTATTTTAAAACATGCACTCCATGGGACATGCAGGGCTATCGGAACAAGAAAGTGTTTTTCAACTTCTCCTTCTCCTCCTGGAAAATCCGAAGGTTTTGAAAGCATGGCAGGCTTTATCTCTATCATGGCAACCACAGCCAATTTGCATGTTAGTGACCACTGTTTAAGGACAAAGTAGACACCCCTTTCTTTCTTTCTTTCTTTCTTTCTTTCTTTCTTTCTTTCTTTCTTTCATTCTTTCCCCTAGGTGCTTCTCACTCCAAAACACATTGCAGAAATAATCCAAATTGAGACCGCTTCAACTGCCGTGACTCAGTGCTAGGGAATGCCGGGAATTGTAGTTTATTGTGGCACCAGAGCTCTCTCTGACAAAGAGAAGCCTAAACTACCACACAAAACTACAGTTCCTAGAATTGCCTAGCACTGAGCCAGGGCAGTTAAAGCAGTCTCAAACTGGATTGTTTCTGCAGTGTGTTCTGCATCTAACTCAGGGGCTATGTAGCCACTCCTTTTTCGGTCAGATAGCAACTGCACACCGCAGCCCCAATCTGGCCTTTCCAAGGCGCAAAAAGGAGCTGCAAAAAGTGGCTCCTTTTTGCGTTCAAAAAGGGCACCATAGCTGCGCTGCCGCAGGGTTTACATCCTGGGGTTTACATTCTCATCCTGGGGTCATGGCCATTCCCAAATTCTGCACATTGTCTATCCTTGGGTCATGCAGAATGTCTGAGAGCATGCCAGAGGCAGCTGGTAATGCCCAAGTCAGTGGGTTGCTGAATCTGTTCCGGGTTTTTGTGAGAACTCAGATCACCAGAGGTCAAGAATGATGCTGAGGAACTGGAAATGTTTTCAAGGGAGGGTGGCCAAAATGTCAAAAGTTTGGATCCCAAGATTCCCAAGGAACAAATTAGGGAGCTGGGCAGGTTTAGCCTGAGGAAGGGAAGGTTAAGGGGTGACACGATAGTCCTGTTTAAATATTGGAAAGGATGTCATGTTGAGGATAGAGCAAGCTTGTTTTCTGCTGCTACAGAGAGCAGGCCATGGAGCAATGGGTTCAAACTACACGAAAAGAACTTCCAACTCAGCATTTGGAAAAACTTTGACTATTAGAGTTGCTTGACTGTGGAAGATGCTGCCTCGGAGGGTGGTGGAGTCTCCTTCTTTGAAGGTCTTTAAACAGAGGCTGGGTGGCCATCAGTCCCAGGGAGGGTCTGGATTGTGACTTCCTGCATGGCAGAATGGGATTAGGCTGGATGGCCCTTGGAGATCCCTTCCAACTCTAGCATTTTAAGGTGCTGAATCACTGGACACAAGGAAGATTGGGGGACGGGGTTAAACAGCAAAAATTGTGTGAAAATTGTGCAGTTGTGATTAACATTTTCACACATGTCATGATTAAAGAGCCCTCATCCGAGGTATAAACAGGCAATAAACAGAAATAAATCATTCACAGGATTTCCTGATCTAAGCACCATCTATGCAAATAGATTAAAAGAGTCTCAGGCGCATATTGTCAGCTGGGAAGTTTCTATCTAGCTGCCATTTCCTGGGAGTTATATAACCAAAGAGTGGGAAGATCTTTTGAGCGCAGCAGAAGGCAATGGATGCACAGACGACCAGATCCTTCCATGGCCCATTGCCCCAACACCTCCCGCTATATCTAGCCCAGATGGGCTGTCATTTTTGGAGGGTTCGATCCCCTCACTCAAAGCCCCCCTTGTGCTTGCGTTCCAGCTTTGCTTCCTAGAATATCTTAATACCTAAAGCTAGGGTGAAAAGAAAGAGACCATAATGAACAGGGTGCACCTATTTGGGGGTGATGAGGACATTGCCCCCCAAACAAGAACTCTGCTTAAGTTTTCCTTCAATCTCAAATTTCTGAGGGTGCATCTACACTGTACTGGAAATAATGCAGTTTGGCAACACTTCAAATGCTGTAGCTCCATCCTATGGAATCCTGGGATTTATAGTTCTTACAAGGTTTTGAGCCTTTGCTGCCAAAGATTGCTTGTGCCTCATCAAACTGCAAATCCCCGTATTCTGTTGGATGGAGCCATGGCAGTTAAAGTGGGGTCAAACTGCACTATTTCTACAGTGGAAAATGCACCCCATGTCTATACAAATTAGAATGAGAAGCTGCATCTGCACTGTAGAAATGATGCAGTTGATACAGCTTTAACTGCCATGGCTCAATCTTATGCAATTCTGGGATTTGTACTGTTGAGACAGTTAGCATTCTTTGTCAGAGTGCTCTGGTGCCAGAACAAATTATGAATCCCAGAATCCCGTAGCATTCAGCTAAAGAAGTTAAAGTGTTGTCAAACTGCTTTTACTCTCCAATGGAGATCGTAGTACCATTAGAGTTGGAGGAGACCCCAAAGGTCATCCAGTCCAAAGAAGATGCAACCAACGAGTTAGGAAAGGGACCCCACATCCACAAACCCCCTGGCTATCTAATCTCTGTTTAAAAACCTTAAAAGAAAGTCCATCATCTGCTAAAGGAGCCTGTTCCACTGTCAAAGAAGAATTCTTTTTAGTGGTACCACTACCGTCATCAAATGAACAGATTTGCAGGTGATTTTCAGGAGTCAATGGCGCATTAAAACCTCTTAAGGAATCATCCTCTTGGAAGGAAGGGATCCCCAGGTTGTCATCTAATCCAATAGAATCCATAGCTAAAAAGACCCCTGACAAGTGGCCATCCAGCCTCTGTTTCAAAAACCTCCCCCGTTGAACAGCTCTTGCCACCAAGATGTTCTTGCTATTTCAATGGCATATTTGTTTGCTTCTCTCTATAGTTTCTAAGCAACCGCTTTCTGTCTGGACGCAACCTTCACCCACTTGGAGCCTCTCCCAGAATCAAAGGCATCATGACGCTGGCAGGTATGGTTGCTTGGAAGGTTCCATTTTGGGAGGGATTGCATCTCCCAGAATCCTCAGGTTATCCCAAGATCGTTTTCTTGCCCTTTTCTGCAAGGTTTCCAATCCCACAATCTGGAAATGACCAGAACCACATGCAATATTTCCAGTCCAGCCACGCAATGCAGTAATTAATTAGTAGCTTTGTGAAGTGTGGACAATTATGGCAGCCCTAACAGTTGAAGGCTTTCATGGCCGGCATCCATAGCATCTGTGGCTGGCTGCTTCAGAGAATGCCATGGCTCAATGCTTCTCTGAAGATGCCAGCCATAGATGCTGGCAAAACGTCAGGAATAAACTCTTCTAGAACATGGCCACAAAAAACCCACAAAAACAACAACAATTTGTAGCGTTGCTTGGCTGTGCTGGCTAAGGCTGCTGGGAATCGTAGTCCAATGAGATCCTGGAAGGCCACAGGATTCCCACCTGTGGCCTAAATCGAATCCAATGCAAGCATTTATGGAGCATCCAGGTTTAGGAGCAGTATACCAGGACAATCAGTTTGTGGTTAATTAATTGGATTGGATTGAGTTTGGACCCAGATGAGAATCCTGCGGCCCTCCAGATGGTGTTGGACTGCAAGTCCCAGCAGCCCTAGTCAGCAGGATTCTCATCTGGGTCCAAATTCAATCCAACCCAGAATACATTGCATGCTTCTATGGAGCTTCCAGGTTGAGGAACAGATCTGTTTTGTTTTAAATTGTTTTAACTGGTTTCAGATTGTCTTGTTTAAAGTGATAAATTATTCAATATCTCTTTTTTTTGTTAGTCTTTTGGGAAATGTTTGTTGTTTTAGATTTTTCTCAGTTGGTTTTACAGCACCTTGAGATCCTTTGACAGAGGGAGGAATCAAAATACTTCAGTCAATCAATCAATCAATCAATCAATCAATCAAAGCATCCAAAGGACAGAACTGTTACTGTTTGGGGGGCAAGGGATGGACGCATAATTCCACATTAACTGGTGTTAGAGCTGCAGGACCCCCATGAAAGTGGGGAAATCACTAATTTTTTAAAAAAAGCTACGTTTTGAACCTCTCTAGGAATTTCTAGGTCCTCCAGCACAACTCTATGGTTAATATCTGCCAGACGTTGCCCATAGAATTGCCTAGAGAAGTGTTGCATCTAGACACCTCTAGTTCCTTGAGTGCGACTTCGGGTGGTCATTGACCATAGAGTCGTTCTGGAGGACCTAGAGATTCCTAGAGAGAACAAATCCAAGAATAATCAGATCCGCAAACGGCAAAGTCGTCAACGTGGAGGGATAACTGTACTAATTCCAGAATGCCACGGCCGGCGTTGTAGTCTTTAAAAAGTAACTTTTCCAAGATGGCTCGTGTATGCGTGACTAAGAGTGCTTGTGTATGCTTGTGTGTTGGTGTTTCTCTACTAACATTAGGGATGCTTTCTCTTGATGGAATTTTAATGTTTCTTTATGGATGTTTCTCTCTCTCCAGCATACAAAGAAAAAATGAAAGAGCTCCCCCTGGTGTCCCTTTTCTGCTCCTGCTTCCTCTCAGACCACTTAAATAAACCATCCTATAAATACGAGGGTAAGTGCGCCAGTCCATGCGCTCAGAAGTGATACAGGCTAAGTCCACTTTTGCCTAGCAATATTTTTAACAAATGATGGACAACTGCACCTCTAAAATTTCTCCTTTTCTCAGGGACTCTGGATTGGTTCAACAGAACTCCTATCTATCTATCTATCTATCTATCTATCTATCTATCTATCTATCTATCTATC
>NC_056522.1:3104089-3107167 GCF_019175285.1 Sceloporus undulatus | reverse complement strand
CAGTGATTAACAAACAGAACTTGAATAAATTATTGGGATATTTGGCTTCTTGCCTCTTCAGTTGCTGAAAACAAAAATCAACCGCATCCAGTTTTGCTAATCTAAGTTCTGTTTGGTAACCACTCAAATATACGGCTGGCCCTAGGCTAATAGTAAAAGGCAAAAACAAAAGTGTGTGGAATAGAAGATTATCAATACCGATTATATTGGGGGTAAGAGATATATTTGAATATTATAAACATGTATGATGTAGATGTGTAAGTATGTTTGCTTTTGTATTGTCAGACTGATGTGATGAATGTATTTTATGGATTGTGTTTGTATTCTAATATGGTTAATAAAATCCCTTAAAAATTTAAATATATACACAGACACACACAGTTGGCCCAGGGATTTTTTTCTCCACAGAATCAAGCATCCACTGCTTGAAAATATATACAGTGGTACCCCGGGTTACGAAATTAATTCGTTCCGCCGCCGCTTTCGTAACCCGGAATACTTCGCAAGCCGAAAAACCCATAGGCGCTAATGGGGAAAAGCCGCGATTTCGTGTGAAATAGCGCCGAAAAGCACCAAAATTTTCTTCGTAACCCGAAATAACCTTCGTAACCCGGAACAGTTATTTCCTATGGGATTTTTTCGTATCCCGGAAATTTTGTAGCGTGGGTATTTCGTATCCCGGGGTACCACTGTATATATATTCCAAAATGCTAACCGTTATGTTGCCATTTTGTATAAGGGACACCATTTTACTAGGCCATTGTATATAATGGGACTTGAGCATCCATGGATTTTGGTATCCACAGGGGTCCTGGAACCAAACCCAAGCCATACCAAGAGCCCAATGTATAACAATAACTAAACACACACACACACACACACACACACACACACACACAGTGGACCCTTAGTATCCTCTGGGGTTTGGTGCCAGGACCAATAAAAATCCATGGATGCTCTATTGTATACATTGTATATTGTACACACACACACACACACACACACACACACACACAGAGTTACATCTGCTTACACATCTTCCTTCTACTTTCCCCCTTTGTCCACAGCTCACTTCAATTGCTGCAAACAGGGTTCCAAGTGCAAAAATAGTTTGCACTCCATTAATTCAGCAGCGGGGAAAGGAGACGAAAGTGTGGAACCTTGCCTTTCTCTTTGGACTAAGGCAAATGCAAACAGCTGCAATCTCTCCTCACTTGTGTGTTCTTCCTCATTCATAACTTTTGCCATCTTGACCAGAATCTGAAATTGCTTGGCCCCACAGATGTTCTTCTTCTTCTTCTTCATCTTGTGTGCCTTCAAGTTGTTTCGAATTTATCCCTATCATGGGGTTTCTGGGGCTGAGAGTGTGTGACCAAGCCAAGGTCAACCAGATGGTTTCCATGGTCAAGCAGGGAATTGAACCTGGATCTCCAGAGTCATAGACCAACCACTACACTGTCTCTCAGCCCCATGTATCCCGGTCTTCATCTATCAAATGTAGGAAGGTGTGTCATTCTATCTCAACATCTCCCTCCTTTTCCTTCTTTCAGTAGACACAGTTGACCTCACCTGGTGTGTGATTTCTGACATGGAGGTCATCGAACTCAACAAGCGCACCTCAGGGCAGTCCTTCGAGGTTATCCTGAAGCCGCCCTCCTTCGACGGAATCCCCGAATTCAATGCCTCCCTGCCCCGAAGACGCGACCCTTCGCTGGAGGAGATCCAGAAGAAACTAGAAGCTGCAGAGGAACGCCGTAAGGTGAGCATCCATTGTGGCCCATATTTCAGATGATGGTCACATAGAATGATAGAATCTCAAATCCTAGAGCTGGAAGAGACCACAAGGGCCACCCATTCCAACCCCCTTCTGCCAAGCATTTGCAATAGATGGCCATCCAGCCTCTTCTTAAAAGCCTCCAAAGAAGGACACTCCATCACCCCCCCAAGGCAGCAGCGTCTTTAACTGTTGAACAGCTCTTACCATCAGGAGGGTCTTCCTAAGGTTTAGGTAGAACCTCTTTTCCTGTAATTTGCATCCATTTCTCCAGATCCTAGTTTCTGGAGCAGCAAAAAAAAAAAGCTTTCTCCATCCTCAATGAGTCACCCCTTCAAATCTGAGGGCTGTCATATCACCTCTTAACCTTCTCTTCTCCAGGCTAAACATACCCAGATCCCTAGGTCCCTACCCCTAGAATGTTGGAAGATTTTCCCTATGTCATTACATCTCAGGCTAAGGAAGGATGATGCTCAGTCCACCCCCGGATGAAGTCACATAGAGCCATGTTCTTTCTCCCAATACTTTCATGTACAGATCCAAAGAATCTCCCATAACAAAGAGGTTAGTGTACCTTGCCGGTGGGTGAATTATTGATCAGCCATTAGGAGGCCTCATTGTTCAGGTTCAGCATTGGCAGCCTTAGTCTCCCTCAATGCGCCGGTGGCAAATGGGCTCTGTCAGCCACAAAGGCCGGATGTGGAAGAGGAATGGGTTTCCTTTCCCTGGCTCAGTTTACCTTCTGTCAGAGTAACCGAATCTAGTGTGTCAGTCCTCTGTGCTGTTATAGCTCTGTAAGAAATGGTCGCTGTCCTCTTAGAAACAGAGCAGGAATCCTTTGGGTCTCTTACACATGCACACGTTCCCCTATGGAAGGGGTTGGACATTTTTGTCCCATGCAAAAATGCCTGGTGAAGAGAAGGACAAGAGGGGATATACTAGCCTTGTTTAAATATTTGAAGAGACATCATATTGAGGATGTAGAAAGTTTGTTTTCAGCTGCTCCAGAGAACAGGACAAGTAGCAATGGCTTCAAGCTCCAGGAAAAGAGATTCCCACTCAACATTAGGAGGAACTTCCTGACAGTAAGAGTTGTTTGACAGTGGAACACACTCCTTCCTCAGAGAGTGATGGAGTCGCCTTCTTTGAGGTCTTTAAACAGAGGCTTTATGGCCATCTGCTGGGAGGGCTTTGATTGTGTATTCCTGCATGGCAGAAGGGGGTCTCTTCCAATTCTACCATTCTATGATTCTATTATTATTATTATTATTATTATTATTATTATTATTATTATTATTATTATT
>NC_056522.1:3077662-3104079 GCF_019175285.1 Sceloporus undulatus | reverse complement strand
TTCTTAACCACCTCTCCTCATGGCTCAAGGCAGGTTACAACATTGTTAAAACACAGTCATTACATAAAATGCACATATTAAACAATTTTTATATTACCATAGGTAGGACAATAATTAAATATAAAACTCATGTTTTGCACATTATACAAGCAGCTGAACATGTGCATTTGGACTAGCATCCTAATGGTGACATATGTGAGCATAACTCCATCTAATGCGTACATTATCATCATCATCATCATCATCATCATCATCATCACTATTATTATTATTATTATTATTAATATTATTATTATTTGTTTTTGTGGAGCTGGTCTTCTCCACAATCTTCCAAGCCTCCTCCCCAGGACTCACTGTTGTTCTGCAATAGACTGACAGTCATTCTGTGGTGTGTGGAAATCTGAGACTGTCTTGCCTCTGGAGATCCTCACTGGAGCTACGCAGAAGATGTCCTAAGTCTGCATCTGGCAACAAAGACACTTCCCACTGAACGGCTGTGGAATTGCTATTGCAGAAAACCATGAATCCTGGGGATGGTGGCAAAAGAGCTGTAGCAAAGTGCCACATGTGGAATTCTAGCTCTCTATGCAAGCATATAGGTTCTTGGCTTTGGCTGCACATTCAGCTGCAAAACATCACAGTCTGTGAGAGGATGGACGTGTTCCAAATTGCTGATACTTCACCGATAAAAACTGGGACACAGGTGACCAAGTAATATTAAAGTATTGTCAAGATGGCAAAAGTAATGAATGAGGGAGAGCACACAAGTTAGGAGAGGGCGCAGCAGGTTGCTTTTGCCTGAACCAACTGGGAAGAGCAAGACTGCATCCTTTCCTCTCTTTCCTGCAGAGTGAATTGAACTCAGGAGATTATCACATGGAGGATAAGGATGGGAGTAAAGCAGATTACTCCTGTCCTTATCCCATCCTATTTGTGCGATCGGGGGAAAGATTAGTGCACACAGTGCGCTTATCCCGTCCTTCTCTGGTCAGTGAACTGTAATGGCCCCATTATTTGATATTAATGGGAGTTTCTTGTTTTGTTTTGTGGGTTTAGTACCAGGAAGCAGAGCTCTTGAAGCACCTAGCAGGAAAGCGGGAGCACGAACGGGAGGTCATCCAGAAGGCGATCGAGGAGAACAACAACTTCATCAAGATGGCCAAAGAGAGGCTGATACAGAAAATGGAGTCCAACAAAGAGAACCGAGAAGCCCATCTAGCTGCCATGTTGGAACGCCTGCAGGAAAAGGTGAGCAGTTAGTTTTTAGCAGTCGAAAAAGAGGAGAGGCAGGTTGAACTAGATCAGAGAAATCTATGCCAGGCTGCAAGTGTTGGGCAAAGAACATCTTGCATTTAGTATTCCTTTGAAGCCTGCAATTGCATTTTAAAGACAAACTAAGACCAAGGGGATGTCTGCATGGGCAAAAAAAACCCATCTTCACCCCAAAGTCTGTTCCCATGACACTTGTACTTCCGGTGAAATATTGCAGGTTGTTCTCATTAACCCGACTTTGCTCCTGAGTTGGAAAAGTTGGAGAAAATCCCAGTGTTTCCCCCAAACCCCAGGATGAGGGTGGGGTTTTGTGGTGTGCAAACATCTGGATCAGGCTGAATTAAACCAGTGCCAATCTGCATTAATTCTGCAGTATAGATGCAGCCACAGTAAATGTTCTCTCCCTAGACCATTTTAATAGTCAGTAGCCACGTTGGGAAAAGAAAGTCCATTCAGGTGCCAACCGGGGTCTGAAGAAACTGACCTGTCCACCTCTCCTCCCAGCAGCAAGCAAGACTGTGACAATCAGAAGCAGTTTAGTTCAGCTTTATTTGCTTATAACCATAGGTCATCACAATATATAACAAAGGTGCCATACAAATATCAAACACTTAAAATACAAAAATATATTAGGTGTAATATAAAACTTCAAATAGCATTTCTGTTTCTACTAAATTTATAGAATCATGCTGGAGGACCTAAAACTGCCCAGAGATGTATTCTTGAGGAGGGTAAAAGAAATCAATAAAATTAATTTCTAGAATTGGCCCACACATAATAGCCAATATGTTAAAAAGTTAGAAGGCCTGGACGCGAAACAGGGGGAAATGCTGTTTTTGTGATAGATAACTGAGCAGGTCAAAGAGACATCTTCATGGCTTCTTCATTGCAACTCTGGCACTTGAATGTCTGCATTAAGCCAAAATAAGGAATGTTTAAAATGCCAGGCTGGAACAGTGAGTTAAAAGAGTCTTGATAAAGGGGATTGATGCCGTTCAAAATATATACTTTTCTGTAGCCAATGAGTGAACGAAATATATCTATGTTTAATACTATTTACCAGTCAATGTGCAGCTTAAGAGTTCTTTGTTTGAATCCCTATCAAAGGGAATTCCACCTGTTGATCTGGGCATTGGGCTTTGGAAATTATTCCTCTGAAGTGTGCCGGCTAATAAAACTTGCTGGTTTTCTTGCAAACTTCTGGGGTCTCTCTGACTGTTTCCTGGGATATCTGCAATATTTCCTCTAGGAATCTCTTGGTCCTCCAGGGAAGATATTAACCAAACCTGCAAACAATCAGATCTGCAAAAGTCAAAGCTGCAAATGCAGAGGGCCAACTGTCCATGGATCCTTATGTACTTATGCATCACTAAAAGTAGGCAATGTAGAATATGGTCCAGTAACAACAGCAAGAATCTGTGGCACCAAACATCACCTCTTTCTTCCTTCTTTCCCAGGACAAACACGCCGAGGAAGTCCGGAAGAACAAGGAGCTAAAAGAAGAGGCCTCCAGGTAAAGAGGCCCCGCAGCTCATAACCGTTCGGACTAAAAGCTCCAAGGGAAGATGGCGTGTGGCAGGCGGCGGTCATGGCGGCAACTGTCTCGAGCGCAAAAAGTGTTAAACTGACGAATTGGGATTGTCCTCTGCTTTTGGTGTTTGTGAATGTGAAGACAAAAAAAAAGAGAATGGGTTGGTGAAACCATCTTGGGTGTTTCAGGGAGGGAGGGAAGGGGTTGGGCGTGGGCACGGACCCCCTCAAGACAGCGGGATGTTGTTTTCTAAGCCCAAGTTCGGTCGGGTTTTCTTTATCCACAAAATGGCGGGCGGTTCACAATGGAACCCGATGCACTTAGTAGAAATGGAGGTTTACAAGGGGGATGGTGCCTCGAGGGGTTGGGGGTGGAAGTTCCCGAAAAGGAAAAAGGGTGTTAGCGAATTGAGCGAGGGTCTGGGAGTGAGCAGGGGAAAGTCAAGTCACCTCTGGGGTGAATGTTGTCTTGTGTCTTTTGCCATTTTTAATGTTGGTCATCGGCGTGAAAAGAACGTTTCACGTTGCTTCCCATTAACTTCATTTTCTCTCCTAACTCCAAGCTATCGCAAAGCTGACGTAGTTTTACCGAAGGCGACTGTGGTGGCGACTCGAAACCCGCATGCCTTGGTTTTTAAAAATAGTAATAGTAGTAAAATAATTGTCCAATCTGCACCACAGAAATAATGCCATGACTCCATGCTCTGGAATTTGAGGATTTGTAGTTTGGTGAAAGCCAGTGTGGCGGAGTGGTTTGGGTGCTTGGCTACGACTCTGGAGATCAGAGTTCGATTCCCAGCTTGGCTGTGAAACCACTGGGTAACCTTAGGAAAATCACACTCTCTTAGCCCCAGAGGAAGGCAAAGGCAAACCTCCTTTGAACTACTTTGCCAAGAAAACCCTATGATAGAGTTGCCATAAGTCAGAAATAACTTGAAGGCAGACAACAACAAAGTATTTAGCCTCCTTTGTCAGGGAGCTCTGATGGCATGTAGAATCCTAGAATCCTAGAGTTGGAAGAGACTCCAAGGGCCACCCAATCCAACCCCATTCTGCCACGCAGGAACTCTCAATCAAAGTATCCCAGAAAGATGGCCATCCATCCTCTGTTTACAAACCTCCAAAGAAGGAGACCCCACCACTGTCCAAGGGAACACTTTCCACTGTCAAACAGCTCTTACTGTCAGGATGTTCTTCCTAATGTTGAGCTGGAATCTCATTTCCTGGAGCTTGCATCCATTGCTCCTGGTCCTGTTCTCTGGAGCAGCAGAAAACAAGCTTGCTCCATCCACAGTAAGACACCCCTTCAAATATTTAAACAAGGCTATATTTCACTCTTAACTGTCTCTTCTCCAGGCTAAACATACCTAGCTCCCTAAGTTTCTTCTCATAGGATATGGTTTCCAGACATCAAACTACAGATCCCAGGATTGCAGAGGATGGAGCCATGACAGTTAAAGCAGTTTCAAACTGCATTAATTCTGCAGTGCAGATTAGACCAGTGTTTGCTAGAGGTCCACTGTTGGAAGAGCATTCTCCAATCCTGCCTGCATTCTTCCTCCCCCATTGAAACCAGAGTTCATGTGGGCAGCTTGTTCCCACATTTCTCTACTTATCTAAGAGATTTTTCATGATATTACAGTCAGAGTGGCTTCTCTGGATGTGTACCATTTATTTTATAATGTGCCAGTCTTATTGTGAAGTCAGAGGCTTTCATGGCCGACATCCATAGTTTTTTATGGGTTTTTTGGGCTATGGGGCCTTGTTCTAGAAGAATTTATTCCTGATGTTTCGCCAGCAGCTGTGGCTGGCTTCTTCAGAGAATTTCATTTGAATTAGGGACTATGGTTAGGGACTTCAGATTTCTCTGAAGATGCCAGCCACAGATGCTGGCGAAACATCAGGAATAAACTCTTCTAGGACATGGCTGCAAAGCCCCCCAAAAACCACAAAAAACTATGCCAGTCTTATTCTTCCAAAGCTTAACATTTATGGGCTGATTGAAGCTGCAGTGGCTACCAGGTGTATAGTTCTGGAAGTGGTGCCAACATTTTTGGAAGGAGCATAATTTGGGAAGGGTTCACTGCAAAAATAAAAAATACAGTAAACTCTCTGAGCAAACGTCTCTCTTCAGATCATGAGGACAAGCTACTTGACTGCAGCAACATTTCATGGTTTTCCTTTGCCTCGTGTCTTGGTCCATGTGAAGTGACCCAGTAAGGAAAAAGCGGGGGTCTCTCTGTGTAGTGTCTCCCCTATAATCCTAGGATCTTTGGGTTGGAAAGGTCCCCAAGGGCACCTAATCCAACCCCATTCTTCCATCAGTTCCAGGTTTTAGCCCCCCAAAAAGTGGCTGTTCCATTCATGGAAGGAGAACCCACTCAGAGTTTTAACTCTGAAATTTAGAGGAGTGACTACCTATTAAACAGGATTGCAAATCAGTTTGAACTGGTTCAAATTACTCTGGTTCCCACTTGCATCAATTTGCTGAAGCAATTCGGGGGGGGGGGGCACACGCTAGACCCATTTAATCTGCATCTTTTTTGCGCTGATGTTTTCCGCATCGTGGAAGATTCCAAAATAGGACATGTGTATTTTTTGAGTATGCAAGCTTTTGGATGAGACAGAGTTCTCCTCAGCCAGAACAATGGTCACTTCAACATGCACCAGGAGATGACAAAGAAGGTTGTGGCACCATCTTTTTAAACCAAGAAATGGCCTGTACTGAGGGCACTCCTGTACCTTAGGTCCAAGGTTGGAAAAGTTCCTTTTGGGGATGACAGCTCCCAGAATCTTCTTCTTTTATCAAGATATCCTTTGTCAGTATCCCACTTTTATTTTGGTTAAGTTGAAATCCTGCTAGTCTCTATACTTTCTGTTGGATTGTCCAAAAAGATTACTCAATCGTCTGCAAAGATCTGTAATTTTAACAGATGATTTGTAGTTTTCACCCCTTGTATTGAATTGTTGTTTATTATTTTCCTTGTCAGTGTTTCCATGACTGTAATAAAATGAGCAAACTGAGCAAACGCCTCTTTAAGATCATGAGGACCAGCTACTTGAGTACAGAAACATTTTGTGGTTTCCCTTTGCCTCCTGTCTTTTTAAACCAAGCAATGGCCTCTATCAAGGGCAGTCCTGTGCCTTGGGTCTGAACTTGGAAAAGTTCTTTTGGGGACAACAGCTGCCATCTGTTGTCCCCAAAAGGAACTTTTCCAAGCTCGGACCTAAGGCCGCAAACATGTTTGTCCCACATTAATGGGCCAGACACTCTGGAGGCTGCAGAGAAGCTAAAAATATGCCGCAATCGATCTTGACAGGACAACATGAAAACCATAAATGTTCTATGCTGTCCGGTATTGATTATATCTCTCCCCTGGGAATCTTTGGCTGCTTGGCATCCGGATGAAGCATTTAGACGGTCGATAAAATGAGGAGAGGGAGGATTGGAAACTGGCATCTCTGGGGGTTGTGTGGAAGCGGATTATTCATCCCAACACGTCTCCTCCTTCTGGACACGAAAATGCTGAACCAAAGCAGTGATCGAGGAGGAGGAAGAAAGAGCCTTTGTAGCTGTTCTGGTTGTAGCTAGGGCCTCTTCTTTTGTACACAGTGGTTGTCAATAAAACTGCCAACATTCCTTTTCTTTCTCACTCATCTACTCAAGGCTGTCATTTTGTGGGGGGGGGGGGGGGTGTCTGTTGGTGTGTGTACTCTGGGAGTGTGCTCAAGCTAATATGGCAGCCAGGCTGGTCACTGGCGTTTCCAGGGCCAGCCATATAACACCTGTGCTGAAAGATCTCCATTGGCTGCCCATCCGCTTCCGGGCTCAATATAAGGTGTTGGTGGTTACCTATAAAGCCCTAAATGACTTGGGCCCAGGATTCCTGAAGGACCGCCTCTCCCCATATATTCCGTCCCGCACCCTCAGAACATCTGGGCAGCAATTACTGAAGTTGCCTGGGGCCAGGCTTTCCTCCACCATGAAGAGGACATTCTCCATCGCCGCCCCGGCCCTTTGGAACACGCTGCCCACTGAACTCCGCTCATCAACCTCCCTGGCCCAATTCAGAAAGGATTTAAAAACCTTTCTGTTCCAACAAGCATTCCCCGAATAAAATCCTGTGGGCCTCCCTCCTCTTCCGTGGCCAAGAGGTTGGGCTAATGGGGCTTTTAGCTTGTTCTTTTATTGTATGTATTTATTTTATGTTTATTGTATTGTATCTGTTCTGTTTTAATATATGTTGTAAGCCGCCCTGATCTTGGGAAGGAGCGGGATATAAATAAAAATTTTATTTTATTTATTTATTTAATGGCGTCTGGAGCATCCTCTAGAAGGATAGACATACACAGTTGGAAGGAACCCCCAAGGGCCACCTAGCCCAACCCCAGCTGAGAGATAGCCATCCAACTTCTCTCTAAAGTCCTCCAGTGAAGGAGGTGCCTAGTCAGTCAGGACTTTGGAGACTAGGGTTTCAATCCCCACTTGGCTGTGGAAATCCATGGTGCCCACTTGGCTAAGTCATGTTCTCTCAACCTAAGAGGAAGGCAATGGCAAAGCTTGTCTGAAGAAATCTGGTCGTGAACCCTCATAGGGGAGGCAGCATGGTGTAGTGGTTTGAGCATTAGGGGCTTGCCTACACTGGTGGAAAACACTTCACTCACCCCATAACTAGTGCTAGAGTTCCTGCATGGCAGGGGGTTGTATTGGATGGCCTTCATGGTCTCTTCCAACTCTATGATTCTATATATGGCTACTCCCAGGGAAGGTTCCTAATTTTTGCCCTTATCACAACTTTGTTCTGAATTAAGCAAACTCAGGGGAAATCATGATGGTTCTCGGAAACTCTAGAGTGACCTCGGGTTCTTTTGGCATGTGGGCAGCTGGATTGGGTCCGATTCAGACTAATCCAGTTGTCCACATGCCAAGAGCCTTGCCATCCCCATGAGCATCCCAGGCAAAGGGGATGGCCTGTTTTTTGGAGCACCATTGCCACTTCCTTATGGGCAAGAGCTCCATGTAAAGCTTGCATGGCACATCATCGCTTTTGCTGAGGACAGAAATGGCCACCCAGACGCCTTGTTGATCACATATCTCAGTAGTTGTTTTTGTCCTTAGCAGAAGTGGCAGCTCACAAGGCAGGTTTATAGTTTTTTGTGGGTTTTTCAGGTTATGTGGCCATGTTCTAGAAGAGTTTCTCCCTGATGTTTCGCCAGCATCTGTGGCGGGCATCTTCAGAGATGCCAGGCAGGTTTACAAGGGACAGGGGTGGGGGTGTAACCCAAAAAGCTTGGGATCTTACCCTATGTTTAACAGTTCCACACCACACAGAACTTGAGAGGCAATTCCAAATAAGAGTTTTGTAGTTTATTAGTAGAACAATCAAGATGCACATGCGCTCGCTCTCTCACACACGCATAAGAACTAACAAAACAAAGATGAGAGAAGGTAGATAGTTATAGGCCAAACTAATGGAAATACTGTACCAATCCTGAAGCATATCTCTAATGAAGGGGCATCCAGAATGGAGGTGACTCAATAGCTGTCACAACAAGAGGGGTGGCTGGCTTATTCAGGAATCTAATAGAAGTTGGACAGAGGTTTTGTCCTCCTCCAAACTGGACTGAATTGCCAGTGTTCAGACAGTAACAGTTATACCCAAAAACATATCCCAGAGCAATATGTTTGGGAAGCTAGGATTATTTCATTGCTAAATGGTTTTCCCAGGGGAGAAGAATGGTCGGAAGATGGAAGAAATGTTTGGACCATTGGTGTGAATATCCCAGACAAAGGAAGACTCCTTTCACTGAGGAAATACCTTTTGCCCATATACACACAACCATTTCTCATGTCAAAATCCCATAATCGCCCTCCATTGAAAAGGGATTATGTTGATGTCAGTCCTAGGTGATTTCATTGTGGTGGGTGCCCCTGCCTCCTCCCTTGCTAAAGCCAACTGGATTTCCAAATGTGGTTTGGCCAGACTTTTGCAGTGGGAGTGCCCCTTAGGCTACCCACCTCAGCGTCCTTTTTAACATTGCATTGATATCAAATATTAGAGGGGAGATCGGGACATAATGCTCCAGATTGGCCCCAGATTAAGCAGCTGGTGTAGACACTTCCTAGGACTCTTGCTTGCTAGCAGCTAAAAAAGCCAATGCAATTCTAGGCTGCATCGATAGTATAGTGTCTAGATCAAGGGAGGTAATAGTGCCACTCTATTCTGCTTTGGTCAGGCCCCACCTGGAATACTGTGCCCAGTTCTGGGCACCACAATTCAAGAAGGATGTTGAGAAGCTGGAGCGTGTCCAAAGGAGGGCGACCTAATGAAAAGGGAGCAGAGGACACAATACGGGAAATCCAGCACAGAATAAGTAAAGAGGAAGTATAGGAATGCCTGGTTAATCTTTCAGAAGACATTGCACTGATCCGGATAGCGTCCCGTCCGGGAAGCACAAATGACAACGATCAGATTTGTAGTTAAACATCAATATGTACCATGCTTCACTGCGTAATGTGTGACTATGCATGGTAACACTACATATGTAATTCACTTTTACAACTTTCCTTAATAGTGCTCAGGTTTGGCCTGCAGGCATTATGGGATTTATTCCTCTGTAATTCACTTCTCCTGAATAGCAATCTTACACTACCAATGAACAACCAAATGTGCACCCAAATGCACAGCTCATTCCCTTTCACCTCTCATACACCGTTCTCAATGCTTCTGCACTGTCTTCATTAATTTTCTTGTTGAAGGAAGCAATGAGTAACTTTAGCAATTTTCTTCTGCCTGATCTGAGAAAGTCTTTGGAAAATGTGCAGTTTTTGAAAACTATTCAAAATTTGTGTGGCAGTCTCTGCAAAATTTGTATATGGCATTTTTTTATTTTATTTTTTGCAAAGGAAATAGTACGTCATGTGCAGTTCTCTGCAGAAAATTCGGTGCAAAACAGCCATATGTGCATTTTGTCTGGATAAAGTACCAAAGTGTGAATATTTTCACCAATTCAGGATTCTTCCCATTAGGTTTCTTAAGTTGCAGGTTTTCAAACATTTTTTAAAAAATCTTGAAATATTCTGTCCTTGCTTCATGCATCCTCCTGTTTACGACTACATTTCCATAACCATCACACAAAATTTCAGTATCTTCAGTAGAAGAATTTGTACATTCAAACAGCACCGACAGAAGAATTCAAGCCAAAGTAGCTTAAAGGTGTTAATTAAACTATCTTTCCTTCTGTTTGCCTATCTATTTATTTATGTGTTCACACTACCACTAGATGGCAATGAAACCCAATACTGTACATGATATTTGTTTGCAAGACTTCTGTGTAGAAATTAAGAGCGCATCCTCTCTGCTTAAAGATCCAGTGGGAAGGGGCCTTAGCTAAGGCTACATCCGCACTGCAGAAATAATGCAGTCTGGCACCACTTTAACTGCCATGGGCCAATGGTATGGAATGCTGGGATCTGTAGTTTTGTGAGATATCTTTGTCAGAGTGCTCTCTGGTGCAATAGCAAACTGCAGGTCCCGGGCTCCCAGCTATATCTGTGTCAAACTGCATTATTTCTACATGTGTAAATGTACCCCTAGTTTCTGGAGCAGCAGACAACCTACCTGACAACCTTTAGGATCTTAGAAGATAACTGCCAAGTCTTCTCTCCACTTTCTCTTCTCCAAGTTCCTTTTTAGTTTCCAGACTTTTTACTATCTTGGTCACCCTCTTCATAATTTGGCTTTGATTGACATTGGTGCAATTTCCCCCACCGTCACCACCACCCTCTTTCTCTTTCTCCTTCTCCTTTTTCTCCTCCACTTCCCCATCCTCTTCTTCTTCTCTTCTGTTCGCTTCTCTCCCTCTTCCTTCTCTCCCACCTTCTCTTCTCCACTTCTTCCTTCCCTACTCCTCATCTTCCACCTTCTCTTCCTCCTTCTCCACTCCTCCACCTCTTTCTCTTCCTGTCTTCCTTCTCTTCCTCCTCTTCTTACCCTCCTCATCCTCTTTCTCCTTCTCCTCTTTGTCCTCTTCTTCACTTCCCCATCCTCTTCTCTTGTCTTCCTCCTCCTTCTCCTCTTTCCCACCTCTCCCTCCTCCTCTTCTTTGTACTTCCCTCCTTCTCATCTTCCACCTTCTCTTCCTCTTCCTCTCCACCTCGTCCTTTTCCTCCTCCTCCTCCTCCTCCTCCTCCTCCTCTTTATCATCATTTCCCCCATCTTTTGCCAAGAAGTGGGAGTCAAGGTGACTATCCAAAAACTAGAAGAAATAACAGATAAAAACTGAAAACCTCCTCTGAGGATTCCTTCTCTGTGTAAATCTGTTGAAATTTATGGGGTCACCGTCCGTAACTCGAAAGGTACCTTAAAGGAACACACACAGAGAGGTAAAACAAAAAACATACAAAAGTTTGTAGCAAAATCTGATTAAACTATTGACAGAATGATGAACAATTTCAAACGTAGTCCATTGAAAAGACAAGAAATAAAAAACAAGAAGTTGCACAGTTACAAAGAAGGAAGGATTCCAGTGGCAGCTTTTGTGTGAGTCTGATAAGGAAGAGGTCTCTGGTTAACCAGTCTTTAAATCCTCCCTCTTAGAGAAGGACAGGCTCTTGGTAAATCAGGTTCTGCAAACCAGGTTTCCATCTGCTAAGTCACTCTGGGAAAGACTTCTGGAGGAGACTCACAAGGGCCAAACCTCCCAAGAAGGAAGGTCCAGCATCTTCCAAAGTGGTCCATTCCTCTGCTGAATAGCAGTTACCATCAGGAGGCTCTTCCTAACATCTAATCAGAATCTCCTTCCTTGCAGGAAGAATCCATCAGTTGGAATTGTATCCTCTGGAGAAGCAGAAAACAAGTGCACTCCATCTTCCACCTGATAGTCCTTCAACTATTTAAATGTTGTTATGTGCCTTCAAAATAATTCTGTCCTACAGCAAACCTTACCGACAGTTTTGTTTGCAAGATTTATCCAGAGGAAGTTTGCCACTGTCGTTTCTAAGGGAGTGGGATTTAGGGATGGCGAATCTTGATTTTCTTATTCCCAACAGTTACTGAAAAGAATGGAACAGCTTTTCATCCAATAGCTTTTTCTGGAAACTGCACAGCTTTTGGCAGATAAACAGAAAACCGCACATCTTTCCTCATGGAAATGAAAAACTATGCATTGTTCAGCAAAGGCTGAAGCATCAGTCAGACTTAGTTTCTTTTCCTGCTAGATAACATTTGGCTGGCACAACATTCAAACTGGCAAAAGTAGTGTATGAAAAGGCTGCAGGCACCTGAAAACCATGAAGCCCTATGAGGAGAGACTTAGGGAACTGGGTATATTTAGCCTGAGGAAGAGAAGATTAAGATATGATAGCCCTGTTTAAATACTTGAAGAGATGTCATATTGAGGAGGGAGCAAGGTTGTTTTCTGCTGCTCCAGAGAACAAGACATGCAACAATGGATGCAAGCTCCAGGAAAAGAGATTCCAGCTCAACATTAGGAGGAACGTCCGGACAGTAAGAACTGTTTGATAAGGTAACTCACTCCCTCGGAGATTGTGGTGGAGTCTCCTTCTTTGGAGGATATCTTTAAACAGAGGCTGGATGGACACCTGTCGGGGATGCTTTGATTGAGAGTTCCTGCATGTCAAGGGCTTGGACTGCATGGCCCTTGGGGTCTCTTCCAACTCTATGATTCTATGATTCTATGAACCCTTCTCTCCCAGAGTCCTCCTTCAGCACTCAAACCATTAGACCACACTGTCTGTACGAAATCACCTCTCAGTCTTCTCCTCTCCTGGATAAATATACCTAGCTCCTTCAGCAAGATTAGGTTGATTTTTGGTCTGAACCAGCAGATCACTTCTTATTTTCTCAGCTACACTACACAGTTCAGTTGCATACAGATTCAGTCCCTTAACCCAAACTTTCCTCTGTTACTGCCACAGCTAATAAAGATGCAGATGCTCCCATTGTCAGATTTTATGCAAGGGGGGCTGTGTCATCCTCCTGTCATGCAATGCCTCTTGCTTGCAAGAAGATGGTGCTGTAGGATTCTCCAGGACCGGTTTCATTGGGAGTATCAGTTTCAAACAAGCCAGACAAGGGACTTCTTTGCTCTAGCCTTCCAGCAAAGTCCAACCTTCATAGAATAATAAAATTGGAAGAGACCACAAGGGCATCCAGTCCAACCTTCTCCACAAGGGGGCAGCACAGTGCTCTGCTATTTGTTGCTACAGTGGGCTCTTGGTATCTGCTGGCCTTTGGTCCCAGGAGGCCTCCCATGAATACCAAAATCCATGGACTCTCAGGTTCCATTATATACAATGGGGTGGGGTTTCCTTGGCAAGATTTGTTCAGAGGCGGTTTGCCATTGCCTTCCTCTGAGGCTGAAAGAGTGTGACTTGCCCCAAGTCACCCAGTGGGTTTCACGACTGAGTTGAGAAACCAAACCCTGATCGATAGAGTCGTAATTCAGCACTCAAACCACTAGGCCATGCTGGCTCCTGTAGTAAAATGCTGTCCCTTATATAAAATGGCAAGATCAAGGTTTGCTTTGGATTCTTAGTGTGTGTGTGTGTGTGTGTGTGTGTGTGTGTGTTTTCAAGCTATGGATGGTTCAATCCGTGGATGCAGAACCTCTGGATTTGGAGAGCTGACTGTATTTGATGTTAAGTTGACTTTGATTTGGAACTTGGCATAAGAGATTTCCAAGAGTCCTGGTCCTCATCTGCCCTGCTCAGGTCTTACAAACTCAGAGTAGCCAAAGCTTCCTTGACTGAGTTTATCCACCTGTATTGCAGTCCTCCCTTTTTTCTTACTGCATTTTACTTTGCCGAGCTTTATCAACTTTTCTCTTGAGTCATGTCATCTCATGATATACTCAAAATACAACAGTTGAGTCATCTTGGGCTCCAAGGGAGAATTCAGGCTTTGTTTGCTCTTAGACTCATTTATTTGTCTGTTTACTGAGTCCATGTTATCCATAGAGTTTTGCTCTAGCAACACATTTTTCAGATCAGTTGCGTCTCCTCCTGTTTAGCTTTCTGCATTGTCCAACTTTCACAGCCATACGTAGAAGTCAGAAATACTAGATGACCCTGACTTTGGTATTCAACAATACATCTTTACGTAAGAAGATTCTCATCTTATCTAGTTCCTTCCTGGCTGCTTTTTCAAGTCAAACCCTTCTGATTTCTCTGCATCGTTCTCCATTTTGATTAAAGGCTGAGCCAATATATATATATTTATATATATATTTATTTATATATATATATATGATGTGGAAGCCTTCACCACTCACTTTAAAGTTGTTTAAGTCATCTGCGGTTATTACTCTTCTTAATATTCAGCTCAAGCCTCTTCTGATGCACAGATAAATATATTTTAGATCCATTTCTGTGCCTCGCTTTTGCAGCTTGAGTCGTCTCAACACTGGTAGAGCTGGAAGGAGAGAGAAGCCATGACAGTCCCTGTGGCCATCTTCTCAAGCCATGGCCATAAGTATCTTAATCTTTAATGAAAGCACCTATCGCCTCTCTGTTGGTCAAATCAGCCTCTGTGGCAGCATGCATCGCTTGTGAGATGTTTTAAGGCCACATTCCCTCGGTTCCTGTCGGCATCATTCACCCAGATGGCTGCCATTTGGACAGACAGTGATGCTGGCCTCCCACGCTGGAGCTCCAGTGAGAAAGATGCTCCAGACTCCTTCACGGAGAGAGATGGGGCCGGAACGTGCGGGGACGGATCATCATGGTGACCTTCTTGAGAGAGTAATAATCGGTGTCTTTCCAGGTGTACCAGACTATGCCATCGGGACCCAGGATCTTACGGTTTTTCAAAGAGTATCTGCCCCCCTGTAGATGCAAACAAGGGAGGGGAGAAAGAGAAAGGGCAGAAATTAGGAGGCAAATCTGCTCCTCCCCAGTAAAACCAGCAGGTGATGCAGCTGAGCAATGGGGGACTGACAGAGAAGGTATATTGCACTGATGGCATTAATACAGTCGGCCCTCCTTATCCACGGATTTTTTTTTAAAATCCATGGATTCAAGCCTCCATGGCCCTCCTTATCCACGGCTTGACAATATTCAAAAAAGGTATATATTCCAAATAGCAAAGCTTGATCTTCCATTTTATATAAGAGACACCATTTTGCTATGCCATTGTATTAAATTTAGCATCCACAGATTTTGTTACCTCTGGGGGTCCTGGAACCAAACCCCAGTGGATACCAAGGGCCTACTGTCTATCCCTATATACCCTATAAAGCCAGCACAGTTTAGTGATTTGAGCATTGGACTATGACCTCTGGAGACTAGGGTTCGAGTTCATGCCCAGCCATGGAAACCCACTGGGTGACTTTGGGCAAGTCACAGTCTCTCAACCTCAGAGGATGGCAATGGCAATGGCCAACCCTCTCTGAAGAAACTCACCAAGAAAACCCTGTGAGAGGGTCGCCATATGTTGGAAGTGACTTGAATGCACACAACAACAACAAATATACCCAATACACTGTAACTGTTCTGATTTGACAAGGACACCCCTCAGCTAAGCTGCTGTTATCCCACTTTTTCAGCTGCGATAAAAATGTCCTGGACATGCCGTAACAAATGAATGGATGGATTGAAAATGTCCCAGTTTCTCTCTTCTCTTCCCACTTTCCCTCTCGTCCTCCATTTATTTCTATTGCTGCAAACTGAGTTCCAAGTGAAAAAGTAGTTTGCATATCATGAATGTCATGGGGGGGGGGGATGTACTTGCTATTGCTATTGAAATCTTGCCCTTCCCAGTCATCTCAGACAAAATCAAACTGCTGCAGCAACTCCTTTCTTATGTGCTCTCCCTCATTAATAACTGTCAATGGGGCTTATGAATGCAATCTGGGTTTGTGTATAAACGATAAAGGTGCTGTCTCAGGGGCTGAATCCATTGAGCCCTCAACTAGGTTCAGCCCCTTGGAGAGTTCCTTTGAACAGCAGAGGCTGCTGATGATTCCCAGTCAATCCACTCTGATTTTTAGTCTGAACTTTAAGGAAGCTACATGAATGGCACAAAACAGCAACAGGGCCATCTGTGTAGACCAAGGGGTGAAGGAGACCTGCCTTACCTTGTAATAGACTCCATTGAGGTTGGAGAAGAAGCACTGGTGGTACCACCAGCCTCCGTGGGAGATGGCGGCACAGATATTCCCCGAGTCGGGCGTGCTGAAACTTCTCTTGTTGTGGTACCAGGCAAAGGAGTCCTCCACTGTCCCACTGAAGCCTTCCACATGGAGCCGATAATAATTCACCTCATCGTCGATGCTGC
The DNA here is from genome assembly GCF_019175285.1 of Sceloporus undulatus. NCBI lineage: Eukaryota > Metazoa > Chordata > Lepidosauria > Squamata > Phrynosomatidae > Sceloporus > Sceloporus undulatus. Next base: position 3,087,979 of record NC_056522.1, on the reverse strand, counting down.
AGAGCATAAGGAAGCAGTGAGAAAAGGCAGAATCATAGAAGCAAAGAGCTGGAAGAGACCCAGTCCAACCCCATCCTGCCATGCAGAAATGCCCACTCAAAGCAACCCCCGACCAATGGCCATCCTGGCCCTCTGGTTCAAAACCGCACAATGAGATCCATATATACAAGACTGGCTTGCAACAGATGCTTCCAGCCAATGCAGCTATGGACCTTATCACAATAGTGAAATCCCACTGACAAATGGGATTTGAAATAGATTGAAATTTTTAAAAGCCCACAAAAGGGGAGAAAAACATCAGCTTTTTACTTTCGGGAAGTTTTGAAAGTAAAAAGCTGCCATTTGTGTCTCCTTTACATTCACTTTATTTTGGTGTCATTTCTGGTCTGGTGAAACGTCGTGGGATAAACTTCCTGCATTTGCAGGCTTTTTAAAATTTAAATCTGCTTTAAACCCCGTTTCTTGCTAGAGTGATAAGGTCACATGAAATAGTGCTTTAGCAGCCAAAAGCCAAGGCAAGGCTGATAATAAATCCAGAATTTTAGCTAGTCCCCATCTGAAGACCAGCTCTTTGAACCATTCTGGTCATAGTAATTATGTCAAAATATCCCCCCCCCGGGAAAAAATTATGATTCCATCTAGAATGTAAGGGTTTTAGAAAAGTGTGTGTGTGTGTGTGTGTGTGTGTGTGTGTGTGTGTAAATGTCACAGGCTGCATCTGCCCTTCAGAAACAATGCAGTTTGACACCACTTTACCTGCCATGGTTCAATGCTATGGAATCCTGGGATTTGCAGTTTGTTGTGGCACTAGAGCTCTCTCATAGAGAAGGTTAAATATCTCATAGAACTACAAATCCCAGAATTCCATAGCATTGAATCATGGTAATTAAAGTGGTGTCAAACTGCATTGTTTTTCCAGTGGAGATCAAGCGACAGCGGCGCTTTCTGTGCTCACTTTCTTATCTCGACTGACAACTAGGGATGTAATTCACCATTATTTCTCATCTCTAAGGAATTTTAGCAATATTTTTTCCACTTTGGGAAAGACTTCAAAAACCCCATCGCTTTCAAAGCTTATTTGCAATTCAAGACTTATTTGGCACAAAACTGAAATACAGTATGGTTGTTTTGCAAATAAAAATTCCTACACAGAAATATTATTTTCTGCGTTATTTCATGTGTACAAAATGCCATTTTCAATGCAAATCAACCCTGCTTAAACGTTTCATGGAATGCCCCCTTTGTGTCACTTCCTCTGCAGAAAACAGCTTTTTCTGCACACAAAATAAAATTTCTGCATAGAAATAGTTTCTATGCAGAAAACAGAATTTTCAGTACAAAACAGCCATCTGCAGGTTTTGCAAAGCATAAATCCCCAATTGTGAAGACTCTTGTCGGTGCAGGATTCTTCACATTAGCAACTCTTGATACGCCAAAGAAAACAGATTTTAAAATAATGTTAAAATATGTTTGAATATTCTTTCTGTTCCTGCCGGAGAGCCATGCTGGGTCTTCAGGTGGAAGCGCTATATCCTCCATGTTCCCTTCCTTATCTATGATGCTGGGTTCTCTCTGAAAAGTCTACCTACCTGAAAAGCTGATAAAAGGCATGTTTGTGCTTATTGTTCCAGTCTTCCAGGTCAATGCGGAGGGAGTAGTCCCCTTGGTTGGTGATCTTGTGAATGTTCTCGTTGCCCATCCAGAACTCGCCATTTAAATCCCCAAATCCATCTTTGTACTCATTCCACGTCCGGTTAAAATTGACCGTACCGTCCAGACGCCGCTGGATGACCGTCCAACCACCACCTACCAGGAATGGAGAGAGGAATAAAAAGAACAAAATGCATGAACGAATCCCTACAATTCCTAACTCGTCCCTCCCTTAAGCATTCCTGGAAATACATGCCTTTAAACAAATCATCTAGTCAAAAATAAAGTAAACCTCCATAAGGAATCTAAATCTCTGCTGAGTTCCTTCTTCCATGCAAGAGAGAAATATTTTAACAGCCTCCTTCATGTGAAAATGTCTGCATGTTTTTCAGAATTCAATGCTCTTTCAGGAATACTAGGTCAGGTTCCCAGAGGAAAACAATTATAGTTCCTCACCCCCGAAGTATGTATATACCCAGCAAAACAACACTATAAAATCTAAAGTGTCCCTTCCTTTCCCCAAGTAATGTACATTTCCTCTCAAAACTAGACAAAGGAACTCTATGCACCTAAAGCAGGAAGCTAATCTCTGTCTGCCTTTTCCCTGTTGTGTTTTTAGCCACACTTCTTCATCCATCCATCTCAGGGATTTCCCAGTCCAACTGCTGTTTTTGTTATACTAAAATCAAAGCCATTAAACAATCCAGAATCCTTTGTTACTTGGCCAGATCGTCCATTGCCTGTGGCTAGTTTTAAGGTATAAATATGGTTTCAAAACCTAGCCTCTCTGCTCACAGCGAGTATAGATGCCTGCTCTCTGTGTATCTTCTGTGTCGCCCTCAGACCTCCCTGTCTGGGCCACTCCAGCTTTCCATAGTCTTCTTTTTGGGCAGGTAATTATAATCCTGGAAACCATGATGACCCAGGAGGGGAGGCTTAGGGAGCTAGGTGTGTTTAGCCTGGAGAAGAGAAGGTTAAGAGGTGACATGGCAGCCTTGTTTAATATTTGAAGGGGTGTCACATGGAGGAAGGAGCAAGCTTGTTTTCTGCTGCTCCAGAGAATAGGGCACAGAGCAATGGATACAAGCTACAAGAAAAGAGATTCCACCTCAACATTACGAGGAACTTCCTGACAGTAAGAACTGTTTGATAGTGGAAGATACTCCCTCAGAGAGTGGTGGAGTCTCCCTCTTTGGAGGTTTGTAAGCAGAGGCTGGATGGCCATCTGTTAGCAATGCTTTGATTGTGAGTTCCTGCATGGCAGAATGGGGTTGGACTGGATGGCTCTTAGGGTCTCTTCCAATTCTATGATTGCATGAATCCCACGAATCCCACTACAACCCCTTAAAACTCTGCTATCCCCTTTCCTTTTTTCCATTTTGGTTAGCTCTGTATACTGTGCTTATTTGAAATGCTATCTTGTGTGTGAGTGACTGCACTCTGCATTTTAAAAAATAAAACCTTAATTCATCCAAAACCTAGAGACGTCCCAGTTAGTAATGGCATATACCAGTGTATATGGTCCAAAGGTAACCCAACCCTCTTACAAAGTTAATTTCCCCAACCTTTGAAGTAACACTGACAGCTGGTGGGGACCCCCCAGTCTCCCTTCCATCTGTTCTTTGGGTGTCAGAACTCCAAAGCCAATTACTAATCAATATTCACATCCACTTTAGTTACTGCTCATATTGCTGTGTAATTGCTTTAGCTGTAGTTCTGCCTGCTTCTAATGGGGGAAGGGGGTGCTAGCTAGCTGGTGCTTGGGAATGATTGCAGTCGTGGTTTGGAATGTACTGTTTAATTAACTGGAGACATCTGTGAAGCTTGTCCAAGGTCAGGTTGGCTTCTCAGGCCTAGCTGGCCTGGGAAGCAAGAGGGAGGAATAGGGGGGAGATTGGCTACAGGAAAAAAGGGTGGGTGCTGTGTGCTTTTAACTTAGGGTTTGAGGCTTGGCTGTTAGATTTCGCTGAAAAGTTTGTCTAGTCACATCTGCTTGTATTTCAATAAAACTTCACTGCTTTTAAGCAAGTTGCTGTTGTGGATTTCTGGTGGAGGTTGCTGGATCTTACATTGGGTAACACTATGGGCCCTGGTGGCGCAGTGGTTCAATGCCTGTACTGCAGCCATTCACTTAAAACCACAAGGTTGCGAGTTCAAGACCAGCAAAAGGGCCCAAGCTCAACTCAGTCTTGCATCCTTCCAAGGTCGTTAAAATGAGTACCCAGACTGTTGGGGGCAAATTAGCTTACTTGCTGTTCACCACTATGATCTTTGGAATAGCGGTATATAAATAAAATAAATTATTATTATTATTAGATCATTTAATGCCACAGTTGCTAAAGAACCAAAGCACATAAAAGAAAAATCCTCCCCAAAGTGGCTACGCAGAAACCATTTGCTCTAAAAGATCTGCCATCTCAGAAAGCACCCATGAGGACTAGAAGCATCATTTCCTCTTACTGTACCTTCAACATCCATTTCGCACAGCACTTCGATGGGCAGCCCTTCTGCAGATGGCATGATGCTGTAGATGCCAGACCGCCGGATCCCATTGTAGTAGATGGAGGCACAGTCAATGGGGCAGTTCTTCCCATGTTTCACATCTGAGAAAGAAACCCAGTCAAAGATGCTTTTCCCCCAAAGAACCCTGGAAGTGGCAAGAGAAGGTTATGGGGTAGTGGTGTCCAACTGCATTATTTCTGAAGTGCAGATGCAGCCTTAGCCTCCTCAGGATACTAAAGGGCCATATTAAAGGACGCCCCACATAAGGAAGACTAGAGTTGCAGGAGTGGGGAATGGGAAGGGGAGATGGGGTGGAGGTCAACCAGCTGGGACTGAACCCCCATCACCCCATGCCAATATCATTGCCCAGCAGAACAGCTATAAAACAGTCACTGGACCACTTTGCATTGATAGATAGCCCTGTTTCTGTGGCCTGAAAGATGCTAAGCAACTTCACCGCTCACGTTTAAATCCTGAGGTGTAACAAGCGCAGAGCGTCCAGAACCGGCCGGCTTAAAGGATTGCTGTGTCTTTCTTTTGGCCTACGTCAGGGGCTCAGGTCGGATTTGGGCTAGTGGGTGAAAGTCTTTTCCAAACTAATCCCTCTTGGAGGATCAATGTGAAAGGTTCTCTTGATCTGATTGTTGTTAGAAGATAAAAGGCCCTCATCTGGAGAAACAAGGCAAAGAGCATTAAGGCTTCTCTGGTCTGCTGGAAGGGGAATCGAGGACTAAGGATGAATGTGGGGGATGGAAGCCCAGAGGAGCATGGAGGAAAGGCGGACTGGCCGGCGACTCCCATGTCAGTCGGGCAGAGAATTCACTCCTGATTATATCAAAGGAGCTCTCCAAGGTGGTGAACCGTATTCTAGTTCCAGCACCTTGGATAGTGCCAAATCCCAAAATCAAATGCATTCCCAGCCCTACTGACATGGGATTTGCTGGCCGCCACTGAATGAAATTGCTGAAAGAAAACCACATTTTGGGGGTTCGGAAGAATAAAGCTATGTACCCATGCTTCCATTTCTCTTACTCTCAAACTAGGATTGAGGGCATTTCAAAATTTGGTGTCTGTGGACTTTATCACAACAGCCTTCTGTCCTGCCACAATCATGCTACTTTAAGAATAGAAGCATAACAGTTTGGTATAATTTCTTATCACACTTTCCTCCATAATAGTGTTTTGGCAATCCGTGGTTGTGCAATCTGTTTTCTGTCCTGCCAAGCATGACCTTCTGGGAGGAAGGGCAGAACTAGCAACTGCAGCTGTCAGCCATCTCCTGAAGTTGGTGTGAATGTGCATGCATTCAGCAAGGTGTTGGCATCTGGGATCACTCCTCCTCCCACCTTCCAAAGCACAGGGCTGTGGTACATTCACACAGCAACCCTGCACAAGTGCTTGAGACCACCAATTGCCTCCTGAAGCTGGCTGCTGTGAGAATGTACACACAGCAGCTAGATCTCGGTAAGTGTTGATGTCCAGGATTGCTCCTCTTCCTCCCTCCTGAAGCATGGATCTGTTGCGCACACATTCAAACATCAGCCCCATGCTTCAAGGAGCAAGCAGGAAGAAAAGTGATCCCAGCTGTCAATCCCTTCCTCAAGCCATTTGCCATGTGAATGTGCACACAGCAGCCAGCTTCGGGAAGTGGTTGATAGCCATGATCTCTCCTTCTCCCTCCTCCTGAAGTGTGGGGCTGCTGTGTGGACATTCACACAGCAGCCCCACGCAAATGATTGAGGGTGCCAACTACTTCCCAAAGCTGGCTGTGGTGTCAATGTGCACACAGCAGCCCCATGCTTTGGAAGACGAGTGATCACAGCTGCCATTGCTGCTACAAGAGCCAGAAGGATGTAGTGGTTTGAGTATTGGACTATGGACCTTATCACACTAGCAAAATCCTGTTCAGAAATGGGATTTAAGCTAGATTTAAATTTTAGAAAACCTGCTAATGCGGGAAGTTTATCACACGCCGTCACTGTTAACATGAAATAACGCGAATATAAGCCCAAGGTAAAACAGAGAAAAACGGCAGCTTTTTACTTTTGGAACTTCCCGAAAATAAAAAGCTGTCGTTTCTCTCCATTTTAACTTCAGTTTATTTTGGTGTTATTTCACGTTAACAGTGTCGGTGTGTGATAAACTCCCCACATTTGTGGTTTTTTTAAAAAAAAATAATAATTAAATCTAGTTTAAATCCCGTTTCTAAATGGGATGTTGCTAGTGTGATAAGGTTTGACTATAGAGACCAGGGTTTGATTCCTCACTGACCCATGAAACCCATTCAGTGACCCTGGGCAAGTCACACTCTCTCAGCCTCAGGGGAAGGCAAGAGCAAACCTCCTCTGAACAAATCTTGCCACAAAACTGCAGGATAGGTTAACCTTAGGGTCACCATAAGTCCTAAACAAAGGCATCTGAGAGCCAGCACGGTGTCGTGGTTTGAGTGCTGGAGGCCGAGATACAAATCCCTGTGTGGCCGTGGAAGCCCACTGAACTTGGGCAAGACCCACTCTCTCAGACTTAGAGGGAGGCAAATACGCAGGGACAGGACACAACTGTTTGGACAGGCAGAGTATGTCCCTGTTAGAATCATAGAATCGTAGAGGTGGAAGAGACCACAAGGGCCATCCAGTCCCACAACCCCCATCTGAACAAATCTTGCCAGGAAAACTCTGGGACGCGTTTGCCTTAGAGCAGGGATAGGCAACCTTTTTGAGCCGGGGGCCAGGTTGCTGTCCCTCAGACAACTGGGGGGCCGAAGCCAAAAAATAAAAAATTAAATAATTAAAAAAAATTAAATATATAAATTAACCAGGAGAAATGCAGGACAAAATTTTCAAAGGGAAGACACTTTTTTAAAAAAAATGGAGGACACGCGAAAAAATTTGCTGATTTTTTAAAAAATATTAATATAAATGCATGTTTCTGAAGCTTCTATAGACAATTGTCCCCCAAAGGCCCCAGTGGCAATTGGCAGCAGGACTGGGCTGGGGCCGGTCCCAAGGCCTTGCCGGGCCGCATCTGGCCCACGGGCCGCAGGTTGCCTACCCCTGCCTTAGAGTCACCATAGTTTGGAAACCACTTGAAGGAACACAACAACAAGAACAAGAGAAAGGGAGACAGGGAGGGAGAGAAGGGAGGGAGGGAGGGAGGGAGGGAGGGAGGGAGGGAGGGAAGATGGAAGGAAGGAAGGAAGGAAGGAAGGAAGGAGAAGGAGAAGGAGAAGGAGGAACAAGAGGAAGAAGAGTCAGTGGGGTAAGAAGAAAGGAAGAGGAAGAGGCCAGCAAGAGAGAGGAGAAGATGAAGAAGAAAGAGGAAGAGGAAGAAAAGGAGAGAAGTAAGTAAGCAGAAAGTATCTAATGTTATTTTAATTTGTTGTCTGCTACATTTTATTGTTTGAACATTAATGTGTATTAATATGTATTATGTTTAATTATTTTTGTAGAATTATGCCATAGGCAGGTTTATTTTATCTGTTTTAACTGAGCGTATGTACAGCGGTGTGTTAATTTACAGCGCTATATACATAAAGCATAATAATAATAGAAATAATAATGTATTGTGCGAGACAACAAGGAGGAGGAGGGAAAATGTCAGAACTCCAAAGCCAATTGCTAATCAATATTCTCATCCACTATAGTTACTGTTCATATTATTGCAATGGCTTTAGACTGTAGTTCTGCCAGCTTGCTTTGCTAAGGGGGGTTGGGATGTTTTGGCGGGATAGCTGAATAGGTTTGGAATGCACTGTTTAATTAGTAGGAGACATCTGCAGAGCTTCTTCAAGGTCAACCTGCTTTCTCTAGCCTGGGAAGCAAACAGGAGGGAGAGAGGTGGGGAGTAGAAGGCGGGAGAGTAAAAAAGGTGGGGGCCAGCCAAGAGTGCTTTTAACTTGAGGCTTGAGATTTGTGTTTCAGAGTTCACTAAAAAGTCTGTCTGATCACTTTCATTCATATCTCAATAAACTTCACTGCTTTTAAGCAAGTTGCTGTTGGAGATTATTGGTGAAGGTTGTTGGATCTCACAGAAAAGAACAGAAAAGAAGGACGATCAGGGACAAATTGGAAGAGGAGAACAAGAAGAAGAGGCAGATACAAGAGAGGAGGAGAGGAAGAATGACCCTATCTCATCCCGCTGGGCCATCCTCACCTGGGTAGTGCATCTCCTGCTGGAGCCGCATCTCCACAGGGACCAGGCATCCGGGGTTGTGGCGCACCCACTCCATCAAGACGGAGATGTTGTGCACCTGGGCCTGCATGTCATACAACAGCGTGGCCTGCATGTGCTGCAAGGCAGCCGCCTCGTGGTACCTCTGCTCCAGGTCTTGCACCCGCTGCTCCACCGAGGAGTTCCGACTGGATTTCTCTTCATGCTTGGGGAGGGAAGGGGTGAAAACAAAACAGAAGGAAAATGAGCCACACACAAGCCATGCATCCGCAACTCTCTTATGAATTAATCTCACAGGATCATAGAGTTGGAAGAGACAAGAAGGGCCATCCAGCTCAACCCCATTCTGCCATGCAGGAACTCTCAATCAAAGCATCCCCGTCTGATGGCCATCCAGCCTCTGTTTAAAGACCTCCAAAGAAAGAGATTCCACCAAACTCTGAGGAAGAAGTGTGTTCCACTGTCAAACAGCCCTTACTCTCAGGAAGTTCCTCCTAATGTTGAGCTGGAATCTCTTTTCCTGCAGCTTGCATCCATTGCTCCGGGTCCTGTTCTCTGGAGCAGCAGAAAACAAGTTAGCTCCCTCTTCAATATGACACCCCTTCAAGTATTTAAACAGGGCTATCATCATATCACCTCTTAACCTTCTCTTCTCCAGGCTAAACTTCCCCAGCTCCCTCAGTCGTTCCTCATAGGGCTTCATGGTTTCCAGACCCTTCAACATTTTAGTCGCTCCTGATATAGATCTGGATCTTCACAGATTTGAACAATTTCATCAGAGCTTTAAAAAAAGACTTTGATAATATAAAGATTAGGTATAGATGTAGATATGGAAATAGATCTTTACAGATCTGAGCAATTTCATCAGAGTCTCTAAGCTATTATTATAAAAAGACTTTGATAAATAAAGGTTAATAATAATAATAATAATAATAATAATATAGATACAGATACAGATCTTTCCAGATTTGAGCAATTTCATCAGAGTCTCAAGGCTATGGCCTTTAAAACAACTTTGATAATATAGCTATAGATACAGATCTTTGCAGATTTGGGCAATTTCGCCAGCGCCTCAGGGCTTTTATGGCATGCCATACCATAAAAGGCTATCTAGACGGATCTCTTACTGCAGGCCTTTCTGGACTGACCTTCCCGTTACACTGAGGTAGATTGCCCTTCGTTTGCCCAAACGTCTCTCCCAATATCTTGCCTATTTTAAATTGATTTTAATTTATATTTTTAGCGTTGGTATTTTGGTTTTTAAGGTAAGGGATAATGGGATACATAATTTTTAGTTACGTATGTGTTATGTATTTATTTATGTACTCTATTGTAAACCACGGGATATAAATATTATTATTATTATTATTATTATTATTATTATTATGTTTTGTTTTCATCCTTTTGATCACCATACTTTTTATTGATTTTTTTCCAAAACATAATCCTACATAACTCTTATTACATAATAATTTGCATCTTACTATTTCCAAAGTTTCTTCCCCATCTCAAACGTCTTCATATTTGATATTTGAACATCTTTTTGAATATTGTGTGTGTATGTGTTTTCAGATTCTTTGTACAGAGATTATAACAATAGCACACCACAACTTGTCTAACAGTATATATATATATATATATCTTGGCATAACACTTTGGATCCTATAGTTTATCCTAATGTTCTTTACATTTGACGTGATCGTCACACACAATTTTTGTTTTCATCAATATCTTTCTAAAAATCTACAGATTTGTTTAGTCCCATCTAATAATGTTCTAGCCTATTTGTTATTATTCTTAGTAACTGTTAATTTCATTATTGAGCAATTTCCTTATAAGCTTGTTAACCACTTGACCATCTTTGTTTACAATAGTCATTATTAATTCCCAATCATCGTCTTTTTGGTTAATTGTCTCCTTCTCTGCCAGGTTTGTAAGTTTGTCCATTATTATTATTATTATTATTATTATTATTATTATTATTATTATTATTAT
>NC_056522.1:3000380-3077652 GCF_019175285.1 Sceloporus undulatus | reverse complement strand
GTTTTAGCATGGCACCAGAATGAGGCCAAATTAAGCGCTGATCAGGACTCCAAAGAGTAAGGGGTTTCACAATGGGGGAGTTACAAAAGGTAAGGCCCCATTCTTGCTCCTTACACAGGGTTTTGCTCCCATAGATGGGACACAAAAGATGCACAGACTTGGTGGGAAGAAGGGGACATCCTTGGACATTGCGCTGGACCAGTAGTACACGTTCTGGGAGCAAGATGCGTGCCTGGCGCCCTGTAAGAGTTGCGGACAGTGGCCAGCCTAGTCGGATCAATGGTCTGATCTGAGATTAGGAAATTCCTTGGAGGAGCTTATCTGGAAAATGACTAAGAGAAGCTGCAGAGAATTAGCAGAGCTGCACTGAGGTGCTTCCGGTCGGGGAGAATCTTACAAATCCTTTTACCAAAATTCCTCATAAAATCATAGAATCGTAGAGTTAGAAGAGACCCAAGAATGGCCATCCAGTCCAAGCCCATTCTGCCATGCAAGAACTCACAATAAAAGCACTCTCAACAGATGGCCATCCAGCCTCTGTTTAAAGGCCTCTAAGGAAGGAGACTCCTCCACTCTCCAAAGAAGTGTCTTCCACTGTTGAACAGCTCTTCCTATTGTTGAGCTGGAATCTCTTTTCCTGCAGCTTGCAACTGTTGTTCTGGGTCCTGTTCTCTGGAGCAGCAGAAAACAAGCTTGCTCCATCCTCCATGTGACACCCCTTCAAATTTTGCTCCATCCTCAATGTGACATCCCAAAACTGCGATGTTTTAAAAAAATATTCTTTTAAAATTTTCTTTCAAACATTACATTTTAACCAAACCTTCACTATGGAGTTTATCACACAAAGGAAACCAGAAGTTTTGCATAATTACGCAAAACGGTTTCACATGACGTCACCCAAAACCTGCCACTAAAGTGATCACAAAGAAGCATTAACACACTTTTTTTATTTTCAGGATTTCAGCAACAATGCATTTCCAGTATCACTTTATTTGCCCAATTGCATGTGACAATCATTTGCGCAATTACTTGCCATTCTCGCTTTATTTGCAGGATGCTTTAAATGCCCTTTCATGTCTCTTTAATGCTGACATTAGCCCCAGTGTGATAAACTTGTATGTACATGCAAATACATTTAGGTTATGTGCATGATATTATAATTTGAAGGTATACTGTATATACTCATGTATAAGTCTAGAAATTTTAGTCAAAAGATTGACTCCCAAAACCTAGGTCGACTTATCCATGGGTCAATGTAAACACTATACTTTAACTCTTATTAAATAGGGACCTATCCCTTAGTGAAAGGAAAGACTGCAATCTTTTCTGGAAGCACTGACCTCCCTCTACTCTTCCATCCATTCTTTACCCAAAACAGTTATGCCTGCCACAATTTTGTAGGTTCTTTGACATTGTTTTCCTTTCTTCATCATCTAGATCCTTTGTTACATGTCCCTAAATTTTACCCTCGACTTATCGAAAAGTCATATCAGGAACCATAATTTTGCCCCCAAAACCTGCCCTCGACTTATACATGAGGTTGACTTATAGTCGAGTATATACGGTACTTTTAATTTTGCCAGCTGTTTATGTCACAACTATTAGCATTACATTCAGTCGTTACTGTTTTGCGTAATCATGCAAATTTCTTGGGATATTCACGGGATAAACTCCTCATCGTCTTTGTGGGATAAACTCCTAGGTCATACAAAAGGAACCTACCTGCAGCTCCAGGACTTTGATCCGATGCCGGTGGTTCCTCATCTCCTCCTGAAGCTCGGAGATGAGTTCCCGCAGCTCCAGGATCTGTTGCTTCCTCTCCTCATTTTCGTGCAACCAGTAGGAAACTTCGTCAGTGCAGCGGAACATGTCTGGACACCTCTGCTCATCCAGCTGTGGCAATGTGGCAATGATTTTGCATCTCCCATTGGGCAAGACTTGGTTGCTGTATTCCCCGCAGTGGATGAGGCCAGGGCTGTCCTTATGCTCACCTTCCCCACCGATGCCATTGCCATCCGCAGCCAGGGGTCTCTGCAAAGAGTCGCAAGTCAGGAAAGCCAAGAAGATGAGAGTCCTTAATGCCATCTTCTGGAGTCTCAGAGGCCGGGAGGGAAAAGTCATGGCGGATGCTTGTGGAGACAAACCACAGCTACTGGGAAATATGGAGCAGTCCCACTTTCAGAGGGCATCCAACATGGAAGAGTCCGCCTGATGCCAGATCCATGCAGACCACCAGCTTGAATGGACAACAAGGAGCTGCCAAGGAGGTCTTTGGACAGACTGTGTGGCCTTCCTAAGGGTGTTCAGAGTTGCAACAAAACACATCAAGAAAAGCACCCTGCAAAGATCACCGCCGAGACCACAACAGGTTCCATGCACCACAACATTCACACAGAAAACTTTCATTGCACCTTGTACCAAATACAACCATCAGCTTGATATAGATTCCCATGTCTTTCTCACTGCTTCTTGGTACCTTATGTGCTTGCATATACTTTGGGTTTTTCTCGGATTAAAGAGAACTGTTTGCTTCCTCTTGTATTTCTTTCAAATTTTGTGGAACTCTGGTTTCAGCATCATGGACAGATCCTTTGAAAGAAAGGAGGGACCCAAGTAGTCAGATGCCAGCCCTAGACTTGGAGATCACTCATATATAGGGTCTCCATAAGTTGAAGTTGACTTGACAACAACAACAATACCTAGATGTCTTCTCAGCCCTGTTCAAGGGCCTGTCATGAACAGATGTCTCTTGCTGATGTTCCCCACTTTCTTTTCTAGCTCCTGAAAAACAGACAAGACCAAGTAGAATTCAAACACATAGCTGTATTATCCTGGATAATCAGTATGCATCTGAGGAAGTAGGCTCAAGTCTACGAAAGCCATGCTACCAACTCCTTTCTTATAGTGCATCCCAAAAGATCCCTTATCCTGGAAATATCCTGGAAAAATTGCGTAATTATGCAAAATGATTTCACACGACGTCACACAAAACCCACCATTAAAGTGGGCACAAAGAAGCATTGACAGGCATCTTTTTACTTTCAGGATTTCAGCGACAATGCATTTCTGATATCACTTTATTTGCGCAACTGAGTGTGATAATCACCCATACAATTACTTGCCATTTCCGCTTGATTTATGGGATGTTTTAAATGTGCTTTAATCTCTCTTTAATGCCGAAACTAGCCCCAGTGTGATAAATTCCTTAATAAACATCAAAATCCTTCTGATCATGAGGACTTGGTGAGTTGGTTTCTGGGCAGGCAAATAGAGACAAAGATGGGAAATGACATACTTGCTGCAACAGTCACAGAGGTGACATCCAAGAAAGCAGCACCGTTCTTAACGCATTTCTCTTTGGCATGGAATCATTTGTTGCAAACTGCCATCGAGTCAACTTTTGGCGACTCTGTGCATAAGAGACCATAGGATTCCATAGGATGGAGCTAAAGCACTTAAAGTGGTGTCAAACTGCATTAATGGTACAATGCAGATGCAGCCCACATACATCCAAAAGATGCTGTGGGGATTATTCTCTGGGGATGCACCTAAAGACAGAATGGGCAATACGACTGGAAGACAAGACATGGGATGGAAAGACGCTTAGGAAATGTTCAGAAAATGGTTGCAAAACGTGTTTCTCAAGAGTCAGGAAACCCTAAAAGGAGAATGCTGAACGGATGAAAATATTTTCATTTTTGGCCTTATTCGGCACAAAATTCATTTTGCACAAGAAACAGCTATCTGTGAATTTTGTGTAGAATAAGTCCCAAACTACACACTTTCTGTGCAAGAAACAATATTTTGCTTACAGAAAACAGTATGTCTCTATTAATAATTGTTTTCTGTGGAGATAATACTTTTTTTCCTGCACAAAGGTTCTCAGTCCAGCATTAGCAAAGAATAAGCCTTGGATCAGTTTTCAAAGACTTTCTCACAGCAGGAAGAAAAGATCTTGCTAAACTTCCTTCAAGAACAAAGTACAGCGGCCCCTCCACATTCACTGGGGTTAAGGGTAAAGGACCCCCGTGAATGTGGAAAAACCACGAATAAAAAAATGCTATGCTTTATACCTAAGGGAACACCTCTAGGAATCTCCAGGTCTTTCAGCGCAACTCTATGGCCATCATCTGCTAGAAGTTAGAATCATAGAACCATAGAGTTGGAAGAGAACATAAGATTGATCATAGAATTATGCTACAGAACAGAATGCTATGGATATAGTATATCTTGATTTCAGTAAGGCCTTTGACAAGGTTCCCCATGACATTCTTGCAAACAAGCTTGTAAAATGTGGGCTAGACGAGGGAGTTTATCGCACCGACCCCTGAAACGGGCCTGTTGTGTTACAAAAGTGGGCATGATGGGAATGGAAGGCGGCATAGAGTGCAGTTTACCACACAGGAGAATGACGTCACCACTGCCAGATGTTCTCATTGCTTTCTGGATGCGTCCCAGAGGGGCCGGTTTTCCGGAACGCTTCTAAACAGTTCCTGAAAATCACCTCCTGAGGAACGCAACTGGAACGCAATGAGAACGTCTGGTGGTGATGGCATTGTTCCTCTGTGCGCTAAACTGTGTTCTATGCCATCTTCTGTCCCCATCAAGCCCCCTTTTGTAATATGACAGGCCCATTCCAGGAGCATGTGCAATAAATCCCAAGGTAACCATTACATGGATTTGGAATTGGTTGACCGGCCAAAGCCAAAAGGTGCTCATCAATGGCTCCTCTTCATCCTGGAGAGAAGTGACCAGTGGGGTCCCACAGGGCTCTGTCCTGGGCCCAGGGCTATTCAACATCTTTAGCAATGAACTTTATCGCATTGCCCCCAGAATGGCCCCATCGCATTCCCCAAAGGGGGGCCTGACCAGAGTGGGATGGGGCTAAGAACGGATGTTATCACACAGAGGAACACTGTTGCTGCCGGTGGACATTTCTGTCGCATCCTACATCTGTTCCAGAGGCTGCGGCAGCGTTCCTTTGTGCGATAACATCCGTTCTTAGCCCCATCCCACTCTGGTCACGCTCCCCTTTGGGAACACGATGGGGCCGTTCTGGGGGCAATGCGATAAAGTTCACTGACTTGGATGACAGAATTGGGGGCATACTTATCAAATTTGCAGATGACACCAAATTAGGAGGAATAGCTAATACTCCAGAGGACAGGACCAAAATTCAAAATGACCTGAATAGACTTGAAAGCTGGGCCAAAGCTAACAAAATGAAATTCAACATGGAGAAATGTAAGGTACTGTACTTAGCCAGAAAAACGAAATGCACAGATATAGGATGGGGGACATCTGCCTTAAGGAGATATATATGTGTGAAAGGGATCAAGTAGACCACAAGTTGAACAAGAGTCAACAGTGTGATGCAGCAGCTAAAAAGGCCAATGCAATTCTAGGCTGCATCAATAGAAGTATAGTGTATAGATCAAAGGAAGTAATAGTGCCACTATATTCTGTTTTGGTTAAGTCTCACCTGGAATAATCCTTTGTCCATTTCTGGACACCACAGAAAGATGTTGAGAAACTGGAGCGTATCCAAAGGAGGGCGACTAAAATGGTGAAGGGTCTGGAAACCATGCCTCACAAGGAAAGGCTTAGGGAGCTGGGAATGTTCAGACTGGAAGTTAAGAGGTGATATGATAGGCTTTTAACATTTGAAGGAGTGTCACATTGAGGATGGAGCACACTTGTTTTCTTCTGCTCCAGAGGCTAAAACACAGAGCAATGGATGCAAGCTACAGGAAAAGAGATTCCACCTCAATATTAGGAAGAACTTTCTAATGATTAAGAGCTGTTCAACAGTGGAATATACTCCCTCAGAGTATCCTTCTTTGGAGGTCTTTATAAACAGAGGCTGGATGGCCATCTGTTGGGGTGGTTTGATTGAGAGTTCCTGCATGGTAAGAGGTTGGACTGGATGGACCTTGCGGTCTCTTCCAACTCTAAGATGTTTATCACACTATGCTTTAAAGAGGTACTATTCCAGTGTGACTCCTCTAGCTGCCTCCTGTTGCATGCTGGGATTGGCAGTTTTAAGGAGGGGTATTTAGAATTCTCAGGCAGAGAAGTTCAGCTCCTTAAAACTGCCAATCCCAGCATGCAACAGGAGGCTGCTAGAGGAGTCACACTGGAATAGTACCTCTTTAAGAGCATAGTGTGATAAACATCTAAGATTCTATGATTCTATGACCCCTAAGACCTGATTCTCTTCCAGATTCCCCAGTTATAGTACTTTGATACCACTTCAATGGCTGTGGCTGGAATCTTGGGACTTGTAGCATGGTGGGGAGGTTCTAGAACTCTCCGACCAGGAATTCTAAGTACTTTATGAAACCACACATCCCATGATGCCATGTGGTGGAACCAGGGTGTGTAAAAGGCTATCAAAGTGCTCTCACTTTTTCCTGCAAAAGAAACCTTGGAATGGATGCACCACTTCATTGATACTGCAGCCACCAACCAGCTTGGTCCAACCTGAACTGGTACCCGGACCTATCTCTTGCCTGGGATTTGGTTTGATTCTTCTGAAAGGCAAGGAAAGTCTGGCCCCCCCATAGATGACCTCCCCAATACATGCACACCCTGGAAGGAACAAGAAGCCCAGACTTACCAGTGCAGGGACCCCCAGCCTCCTTCGGACCCCCTCAAGTGACGCAGAATGGCAAGCATGCCGGACACCAGGAAGGGAAGCAATGTACGCTCCATGGGAATGGGCAGGGCTTAGCCTACCTGATCCTATCAATGGACTATATATAGCGCAGGGACTTCTGAGTCAACCCTCCGAGGCCCAGCATGACCTTCAGTAGTTTTTCCAGCCGTTGGGGAGAGATTATGCTGAAGGACCAAGCTGTTCTCATTATCCCTGGCGGAAGGAGAAGATGCACGTTAAAAGCGAGGCTGCCTTTCCTGAAAGGGTGGCTTCACTTATTCAGATCCCATTCGTGCCTTGACTCAAGGCGGCTGATGGAACTGAAAAACAAAAAATTCGCTGAAAAACTGCACCGTTGCAAACGTTTTTAAACAGCGATTCTATTCGAAACACATACAGCTTGATTCTCCTTTTATCCAAAATTCCAAATGACACCAAAACCCCAAATTGTCCACGCAGCTGGCTGAGACGGTGACACCTTTCCTTTTGGATGGTCCAATGTACACTAACTTTGTGTATTGTGCAAAATTGTGACAAATGTTGTGTATCAAATCACCTTGGGGTATGCATATAAAGTGCGTATGGAACATAAATGAGTGTCATGTTGAGAGTCGGATCCCATCTGCAAGGTGTCTCATCATGTATGTGCAAATACCCCAAAATCCAAAAAAGAAGAGGAGGAGGAGGAGGAGGAGAAGGAGAGAGAGAGCAAGAAAGAAAGAGAGGAAAAAAGGAAGGAAGACTGAAAATATTTCTGGTCCCAAGCATTTTGGATCAAGGAGACTCAACCTGTAGTTAAAAACAGCGTGTTAAAATATATTGTGGTGATGGAAATTATTATTATTATTTTCTTATATTCTGCCTTTATCCCAATACAGAAATGGCTTCCTCTGTGTCCCACCAGGAAGGTCAATACCTTGAGCTGGGACATGACACCACTTTATTTGATTTGATTTATATGCCACCTTTCTCCTGTAAACATTTATTTGTTTTATTTATATCCCACCTTTTTCCTGGAGTAGGATCCACCGTGACTCACAGAGAAGATTGGTTACAAATTGGATCTGAAACATTTCTGGTCTCAAGTATTTTGGAGCAAGAAAACTCAACCTGTAGTTAAAAACAGTGTCAGAATAAATAAAAGAATGCTGTAGTTGGGGACCTATTCTGCACAAATTTAGCATGTGGTGTTTTTGTGACAAAAGCAGCATGTTCTGCACAGGAAACTGCATTTTGTGTGCAGAAAATGCTGTTTCTTGTGCAGAAAATGTTGTGGTTGGGCACATATTCTGCCCAAAATTCACATCCCCCCCCCCTCGGCAAACAGGGTTTTCTGTGCAGATGACAGTATTTTCTGAGGAGACTAAGGATTTCTGCAAAATTTACACATTTGAATTTTGTGTAGAATAAGTCCTGAACTGCAAAGATTCTTGGACTTCACCGTTCTTCTTGTCAAGATTTCTCAACTATATGTTTTTCCAAACATTTTTGGGATATTTTCAAGCATCTTTTCCATCCCTAATCACTACGCATGCTTACCGGCAGGTTGCACTCTTTTAAATGGGATAAGTGTGCAAGGAGGTAAGTAGTGCATCTTGAATCACAGATGTAGGCTCTTCCACTGAGTTATAACTTATGATGCCACGAAGAGCTAATTTTGTTTTGACTCTAGCTGCCTTAATAGGAAGCTTTGGCGTAAGCGCTTCCTTACAAGAGAGGACCTCTTTCCTGCTGGGTGGAAATTTGGTTTCGGATGCTTTGCTCCAGTGGTTACTGATGGCTCTGACCTTTCCCTGCCTTCATGAGATCAGTTTCCCCAGAGGAAATCCAGCCAGTAAATTAACCTTTGGCATGGAAAGGCCAACACATTTGTCTTCTAGAACCTGCTGTCAGTTGTCCCTGGTCCAGTGGTAGCCAAGGCATGCCTTTGGAAAAGGGTCCATTTTTGGTGGGAATTCAGCAGATGAGTACGGATGTGAAAATCTGCCACTCTTCCATCTTCTCTATTTCCCACCAGTATTCTTATTATTCATTTCCCTTACTGTTGGGGTGAGACAGCAATATAGAAGTTGGAGCATTGGATTACGATGCTGGAGATCAGGATCCAATCCCCTGCTTGGCCATGGAAGCCCACCTTGGGTGAATCACATACTCTCAGCCCTAGAACACTCCATAAGTTCACCTATCGTGCCATAAGTCAGAAATGACATGAAGACATACACCAACAGCAACAAAAACACTCTATTAGCCTCAGAGGAAGGCAATGGCAAACCCCTCATGCCATGAAAACCCCATGATAGTGTTGCCGTAAGTCAGCAAGAACTTGAAGGCACACAACAACAACAGTAGCTAGGGTAGGCCATGATGGAAAGCTAGAGAGTTGCATTAGTATCATAGAATCCTAGAGTTGGAAGAGATCCCAAGGGCCATCCAGTCCAACCCCATTCTGCCATGCAGGAACTCACAATCAAAGCATCCCCGACAGATGACCAACCAGCTTCCATTTAAAGCTCTCCACTCATGCAGAAGACCCACCTTGCATTCCCTGCAAAAAGCCAAACAACCCCACCAAACACGCATTTGTCCCCAAATCCCCTCTAGAGAGCCGAGGCATATTTTTGCCATGTTTTTGTGCAAAGCAATTGAATGCATAGAAAGCAACCAAAATGGTGGAAGGTCTGGAAAATACTCAGGCCTCTGAGGAGCAACTTAGGGAGCTGGATATGTTTAGGCTGGAGATGAGAAGGTTAAGAGAAGACATGATAGCCCTGTTTAAATATTTGAAAGGATGTCATACTGAGGATGGAGCAAGCTTTTTTTCTGCTACTCTGGAGAATAGGACCTGGATTCGAACTGCAGGAGAAGAGATGCCACCTCAACCTTAGGAAGACCTTCTTGATGGTAAGAGCTGTTTGACAGTGGAAGGCGCTGCTGCTCGGAGGGTGCTGGATCTTCCTACAAGGCAGAATGGAGTTAGACTGGATGGCCCCATGGTTTCATAACAGGCTGCATGTTTTGTGTCCTGGCTCAGCTGCACATGGTGATCTTCAGCAAAAGGATTACATAACACCACAAGCAGAGATTTATGCACAAAACTGAAACTGTTGTAGGTTGGGTATATTTTGGGGTGACAAGACTCACTAGAAAAGTCACTGATGCTGAGTGAAGTGGGAGGTGGTAGGAAAAGAGGGGGACAGAACTACAGCTGGATTGACTTTTTTGTTTGTTTGTTTTTTATTTATATACCGCTATTCCAAAGATCATAGCGGTGAACAGCAAGTAAGCTAATTAGCAAGTAAGCTAATTTGCCCCCAACAGTCTGGGTACTCATTTTAGCTCCCTCCTCGGAAGGATGCAAGCCTGAGTCGAGCTTGAGCCCTTTTGCTGGTCTTGAACTCGCAACCTTGTGGTTTTGAGTAAATGGCTGCAGTACAGGCATTTAACCACTGCGCCACCAGGGCTCCTTTGTGAAGGAAGTCATGGCTGCCCTGCATTTTCAAGGCCTAAGCAGGGCTGTTAAGAGCAGATTGTTGTCTTGGGTCTATTTATAAGGCCCCCATAGGTCATAAAATCATAGAGCTGGATGAGACCCCATGGGCCATCCAGCCCAACCCCCTTCTGCCATGCAGGAAATCTCAATCAAAGCAACTCTGGCAGATGGCCATCCAGCCTCTGTTTAAAGACGTCCAGGAAGGACACTCCATTAACTCCAAGGCAGCGTCTTCCACTGTTCTTACTTTCAAAAAGTTCTTCTTAATGTTGAGCTGGAATCTTTTCCCCCGTAGTTTGAACCCATTGCTCAAGGCCCTATTATCTGGAGCAGCAGAAAACAAGCTTGCTCCCTCCTCAACATGACACCCTTTTAAATATTTAAATAGCACTTAAACATAATTTTTGTGGGGTTTTCGGACTCTGTGGCCATGTTCTAGAAGAGTTTATTCCTAACGTTTCGCCGACATCTGTGGCTGGCATCTTCAGAGAAAGAGGGCTTAAATAGGTCATTAAACTGACTTGACAGAGCACAGATACAGCAGGAAAAACAAGAAGAGGTTTACTCAGTGTGACTCATAGCTTCCCACTGTCCTGATCTGGCAGGGACAGTCCCAATGCATCCTCTGCCTTCCCATTTTTCTCGCTGCTCTTAAAACGTCCCAGTTTCTCCCTCCTTCTCTCACTTTCCCTTTGGTCCTCAGCTTACTGCAACTATTGCAAACTGTTTCAAAGTACAAAAGAACTTTACATTCAGTTAATTCGATGAGGGCCGATGAGAGGAGCAGGGAGGAGGAATATTGTCCTCCGCAGTAGACTTGGGCAAAACGAAACTCTGCCAAACTGCATTCTAACCTTGCTTGGCCACATGCATCCCAATTTCCATTAAATGTTGGAAGGTATGGTAACCCTGATGTAGAACCTTGGCCAATGTTCTGCACTTAACAATATAACCATAAGAAGAGTAACTGATTTATTTTATGATGAGGTTTCATGGATAAGAGTCCACTTCCTCTGGAGCATGGACTGCAGGGATTTGAGCCACAGGTACATAGCATATGCTCAACTGTGTGGTGCATCATGCACATTGTGCTTCACATATCTGAAAAAGGTAACCTTAAAGGTGCCGCATGACTTTATTTAGTTGCTAGAACAGTATGAAATGGCATTGTCCTTGTTCTCGTTGTTTTTATTGTGTGCCTTCAAGTCCTTTCCAACTAATGGCGACCCTAAAGTGAACATAGCATGTGGTTTTCTTGGCAAGATTTCATCAAAGGGACTTTGCCATAGGGGTCCTCTGAGACTGAGAGAGTGTACATTGCCCATGGTCTCTCAGTGGGTTTCCATAACCAAACCGGCATATGAATCCTGGTCTCCTGGAGTCCTAGTCCAACATGCAAACCACCTAAGAACACCACTGCAACATTGGCTCTCTTACAGAAATGTCTACTTTCTTGTAAACGTCACTCAGCAATGAAATTTGAGTCAGGTTGCTACATCAGTCTTGCCCCAGCCCCTGAGTTTTCTGTTGCAGGGAGCATCCTTAACATGCCTGACTCAGGAGCTGCAAGTCTGCATGTATCCCTGAGAGTTGAGGCATAGCTGGTGTTATTGCACCATGATTCCTCTTTAACTGGCATGGCTCCATGCTATGGAAACCTGGGATTTGTAGTTTGGAGGGGGCTACTTAGTATTCTCTGCCAGAGAACTTCATTGCTGCAGTTTGAGGATGTGAACTGGAGTAATGGTGCTTGGTCCTTGGTTTTGCAGTTGCTATGGCCTACAGCTTTTGCAGTTGCGAAAGACTACAGCTCCCAGAATCCCTGACCATTGACCGAGTTGGCTGGGGCTTCTAGGAGCCAAAGTACCAAACATGTTGACCAAGTTTAGCTTAGAAGACCACAGTCTGTGAACCGTGGGATGGAGCTCTCTGGAAGAGAAGTCCCTATCTTTGCTGTTGTCTGCCTTCAAGTCATTTCTGACCTATGGCAACCCTAAGACGAACTGATCACAGGAGTTTCTTAGCAAGATTTGCTCAGAGGGCATTTGCCTTCCTTGGAGGCTGAGAGAGTGTGACCTGCCAGATGTTGACCACAGAGTTGCACTGGAGAATGCAGAAGTTTCTGGAGAAAACACTTCTCTAGGCATTTGTAGGTCCTCCAGCATGATTCAATGGTCAAATTCTGGCAGATGTTGACCATAGTGTGGCACTGGAGGACCTGGAGTTTCTTAGAGAGTGTTCTCTTAGGTAAAAGGAATAGCAGGGGGGGGGGGGGGGTATTTGTGATTTTTCTGCATTCACAGGGGTCCTTCACCCCTAACCACAGTAAATGTGGAGGGACCACTGTAAATCCCATATATATGCATAAACATCTGTCTCATTCTTCTGTAGTAGCCTCTCTTTCGCATACTCACATGCACACATACTTACCTACCTTCTCCCTGAGCTTCATAACTCTCAAAGCTAGGAGGATCCTTTATCTTTGCAGCTAATGCTCAGCCTCCATTATCTCCAAACAGTTAGGTCAACATGTTTGCCCTGTATAATTGAACCCATTACCATCACCTTTCACTTAAGCCCCCGAACCCACATCTCCAGCCTTTCAAGGAAATTCATTTCTTTTATCCAATTCCCCCATAAGAATTTTTTTTAATTGTTGTGTTGGATCGGGGGCTTCGAAATAGATTTGACCTCCGCCTTGTTCCCACCCACTTCCATGGGCAGCCTGCATTGCTATGGCTTTCATGCTCATTTCTCCATTAAGCACATGAAATCTCCTGGCCATTGTGGGCTGCAAACGGGACGCTAAGAGTCAGAAGGGCTCTTAGTCCAACAATTGGCCCCGACTTTTAATTGAAAACTCACAATGCCAGCGCTCCTGCGTTAAAGGTTCCTCTTCTCCTCCATCCAAACATGTTGCTGCTGTCCACTCCAGTCCGATTTAGCCGGCAAATCTGACTCTCAAAGGAAGCAAAAATGGATATTTCGCCTTCTTGCAATTATGCGCTGAGTTGTTTGGGCAGCATTTAGCAGAGAAGGAAAGTAAATGAAATCAATATAATTGGTCTGCAGATATTTATGTTTTATTTCTGTGGGTTTTTTTTAAACCAATAATGGCTCTCAGAATTTTAATCAAATGGAAAAGTCCTCCAGAAAGGTCAAGGACCAGCCATCGTCTTCCCTTAGCCTTTCGCTGTCTCCATTATATTGTCCAGGCTTCTTTGCTAATGGTTGCGCTGGCCAAGGGTTGGCATGCTGTTGTTCGGATCAACTTGGTACAAAAATAGCCTAGCAAAGCAAACCTCCTGCAAGCCTCCAGCCCTCATGGTGGCAAAACTAAGGGCCTGAACAGAGAGGCCAAAATAAAGCTGCTTTGGATGACTTTGGAGGTACAGTATGCTGTTTAAATGACACATGCGTCTTAAGAGGCCAGAAGCTGTGCAAAAGCTACACTGCAGTCCTTAGAACTGGAGCATGGCTTTGGCATGGCTTCCAGCCTCTTAGGACACATGCATCATTTAAACAGCATACCTCCAAAGTGACCCAAAGCAGCTTTATGTTGGCCTCAAATCTCCATGGGGAAATAGGTTAAAGATTTGGGACGACTATCCTCAAAATAAGAATCCAAGGGACACCTGAGCTGTTCTTGATGTAGCGGTTTGAGCATTGGAGTACAACTCTGGAGACCAGGGTTCAAATGCCTGCTCAGTCTATCCATGTATATCAATGGAAAGACAACCCAACAATATGAGGAGAAATGGAAAGGAGTATCAAAGTTATGGAGAAAGGATAAAGATTAACGTAACTAAAATAAAATTTTGAGATAAACATGTTTATATTTACAGTATATAGAGACTATACAGACTATAGAATAAAATAAAGGAAACAAATACAGAGTTCTTGTATCTAAGCCAGACAGGAGACGAAGAATACAAAGAAGATACAGAACAGAATGTAAGAATTAAGAGTGTGGAAATAAAAAGCTAGACTATGGTAAGGAAAATAAATGTAAAATAAGTCTAAGAAAGAAAGATGTTGTATAGTCAGTAAATAAGGAATTATTGTTTGATTGTTTGTTTTTATGTTGTATTAAAATCATAATAAAAAGAAATCCCTGCTCAACCATAGAAACCCATAGGTTGACCATAGGCGAGTCACACTCTCTCAGCCTCAAAGGAAGGCAGAGGTAAACCCTGTTACCGAGTTTGGATTTATATAAATTTCGGGTACCGAGCGATCAAAAATCATGACTCCATCGCAGCCACCATTATCCCAAAGGCGAGCTGACCAGGTAGCCAGACAAGCCTAGCAGGGCATGGCTATAAGCAGAAGGTAGATTTAAACCTTTCAACCCAGTTCTGGGAGTTGCCATTCCAGTTTCGCTAGCAACCTGAGAGAATGAGGACAAAAGAAGTTTGCCTCACCTATTGATGGCATTAAGTACTCAGCCATCTAGATCGTGGTCCTCTCCCAAAGAAGTGGCAGACCCTTTTTGTGTATCCATTGTTTAGCTTTAGACTTAGTCAATAGATAGCCATCAAGACCTTTGTTCCGCAGGTAGCCATAGCCTGCAGATATGTTTCGTAGTATAAGTAGAACCTAGATTCCAGCCCTCCTTTGGGCTTGTGAGCTACAGTTCCAAACCTCAACTCTGTCGAGCAACTGCTCTGGAGCTCTCTTGGGCACTGCACCCCACTGAAATCACTTGGGGAAGCCAAAGCCCACTGTCTCTTTCGGGCCTCTGGTTAGCTTTGCCCGCTGGAACTCAGCTCCTAGCCACCGCGGTCGCCGCTTGTTTTCCCTGTTCCCCGCAGCCGTGTCCACCTTCCAACATCCCTCACATCCATTGCTTGAACAAGACTCCTATGGTAATTATTTCAACGGTGCCTCTATCCTTTCTCCTTTACTCCCCAAACTCTCCCCCTCCCTTGCTTTAGCACTGAATGTGTGCAACTCATTGGCATTGGAGTCTCTGTTTCTTGGGGTTGGACTAGATGACCCCTGGTATATACATAGGGACACGATCCACTGCGTGCGTTGTTAGGACACGCCTCTCGCAATATCTGAGCTGATTAAATTCCCCTAATTCAATACGTCCTAACAACCCCCTTTGAACAAATCTTGGCTTGCCTTAGGGTTGCCATATGCTGGAAACCACTTGAAAGAATACAACAACAACAATTCCCAGTTTGGGGCTTACTCCACTCTTTGAGAACATGAAAATAAATTGATTTTCAGCACAAGAAGAATGACTGCATTTCAATACAACAAGACCAGCCATTGTTTTGACAGCCCAGAGGCATGCTGGGGTAGAGATTAAACTTTTGTAGTTATTATTATTATTGTTATTTTCTTATATCCCGCCTTTCTCCCAATATAGGGACTCAAGGCGGCAAACCAGTATAAAACAATGCAATTTAAAAACAATACAAAATATTAAAATACATAAATATAAGATTCAAAAAACAAGTAAACAATGTTAAGGATTTAAAACAGTTATCAATTACAATATAATATATTAAAATACAAACCTCGCCTCATTTTGTGAAATACATTTTGTTACTGCTTGGTAACAGTCAGACTTGTAATTCATGAACATTAATGCTGGGTTAAGAACTCTTTCACATGTTTGATTACCCTTCGGCCAGTCAATAATAATAGAGATGTTTGCAATCCATGGGGCTGGGAAAGAAAGTGGCACATCCTTGTTGCTGGCTCTGATGCTCAGGGAATGCTCATGTGTGCTAAGACAGACTATTTGAATAATCATTGAATATGCATTTTTATATGTAGTATGCTGCCTTTCTCTCAGAGTAGGACCCATGACGACTCCCAGACATTGTTTGTAGTTAATGGACAATGTGAAGTCAAAGGCTTTCATGGCCAGTATCCATGTTTTTTGTGGGGGTTTTGGACTATGTGGCCATGTTCTAGAAGAATTTGTTCCTGAGGTTTCGCCAGCATCTGTGGCTGGCATCTTCAGAGAATGCTGGCATGGAAGAGAGTGGGGTGTGTATGTATGTACACACACACACACACACACACACACACACACGCACACTGTGTGACCCTGGGTTGGGTTAATCTGTTTATTGTTCTGTTGTTGGATGGCAAGGCCTCCGGGTGGGAGGATATGCAAAGAGAATTCCAGCTCATCCTTTCATCCTTTTCTTTTTCTTCTCTTTGAAATCATACTTTTAACATCCAAAATCATAATGTTCAGTGATGCAAAGCATTGCCACTCTCTGCCAGTCCTGGCATGCAGCCCCCCCCCCCCAAATTGGAACAGGGCAAATGTTTAAGCAAAAAGTCCTGCTTGCTTTCTAGACTTAAGTCCTTCTATGTGGGAGATCCTGGGACCCAGCTTGGTGTAGCGGTTTGGATGCTGGACTATGGCTCTGGAGGCCAGGGTTCAAATTCCTGCTCAATCGTAGACACTCACTGGGTGACTTTGGGCAAGTCACACTTTCTCAGCTCTCAGAGGAAGGCCAAAACACCACCCACTCACCCTAAACAAAGCTTGCCAAGAAATCCCTGTAATAGGATCGCCTTAGGGTCACTGAAAGTCAGGAACGACTTGAAAGCACTCAACAAAAATGTGTGAGATCCAGCCAGAGTGCTTTGATGCCGAGCTCATTAGCGTTTGTTTTGTTTCTGGAGAAACCTAGTGCTAGAAAAAATAATAATATTAATTTTAAGCTGAAGAGTTTGCTGCCCAGTCTGTGACCTTTTCATTGCTGACGTGGTTTCGACTCATCTCCAATTGTTTGCATAAACTCCCATCACATTTAATGTCACTGTTGCCCATCTTTGGAAATAAAGAAGCTGGGGATTCATATTAATACAATTGTTTATATATTTCCTTATTTACCAAAATATTTATGTTCTACCCTCTATCTAAAAATCTCACGGTGGCATACAATACAAACCAGCACAATTATTTTAAAACAATGAGAACAATACAACAGTTGCAGGAATTAGAATTGGGCATCCCAAAATATCCTTTACCAGTAAAAGGTTGATGTTACTTTGCTATGTTGGGGAGCTGGGAGAAGGACTGATGCACATCAGGACCAATGCGCAGTGCAACCACTTAGGGCAAAAAAATGAAATGTATAGATACAGAATGGGGGCACCTGGCTGAATGAGAGTTATGTGTGTGAAAGGGATCTAAGAGTCCAAGCAGACCAGAAATTGAACATGAATCAACAGTGTGATGCAGCAGCTAAAAGGGCCAATGCAATTTTGTGCTGCATCAATAGAAGTATAGTGTCTAGATCAAGGGAAGTCATAGTGCCACTCTATTCTACTCTGGTCAGGCCTCACCTGGAATACTGTGTCCAGTTTTGGGCCCCACAATTCAAAAAGGATGTTGAGAAAGTGGAGCCATGTGTCCAAAGGAGGGCGACTAAAATGGTGAAAGGTCTGGAAACCATGCCCTATGAGGAATGACTGAGGGAGCTGGGGATGTTTAGCCTGGAGAAAAGAAGGTTAAGAGGTGATATGATAGCCCTGTTTAAATACTTGAAGGGATGTCATATTGAGGAGGGAGCAAGCTTGTTTTCTGCTGCTCCAGAGACTAGAACACAGAACAATGGATGCAATCTTCAGGAAAAGAGATTCCACCTAAACATTAGGAGGAACTTCCTGACAGTAACAGCTGTTCGACAGTGGAAGACAGTCCCTTAGAGAGTGGTGGAGTGTCCTTCTTTGGAAGTCTTTAAACAGATGCCTTATGGCTTTGATTGAGAGTTCCTGCCTGGCAGAACGGGGTTGGACTGGATGGCCCTTGCGGTCTCTTCCAACTCTATGATTCTATGATTCAACACACACCAGGACTCATGCACAGCTGGACACCAGCTACTGGGGAATGCCAATGCACATGTGCAGAGTCCCATTAGCCAGTGTCCTGTCACACATCTTCACAATTCAGTAACAAAAGGGCTGCATCCCAGTTAAAATGGTGTCAAGCTGCTTTAATTCTGCACTGTGGATGTACCCAGAGAATGTGTTGCAATGGTCCAGATGGGATATAATCGAGGCTTGTGTAACCATGGTCAGATCTGGCTTCTCAAGGAACAGGTGAAGCTGGTGCACAAGTCTCAGCTGGGCAAATGCACTCCTGTGTCAGGGTCAGGGTCATTCTTATGGGAAATTGTTGCTTGGTATGAAGGAAAATACAAGGGGTAAGACTGGGGAAGATAATATGTTTTGAGTTGCTAGCAAATGGGATAAAGCACTGGCTCACAAATTCTAGTTCTCCAGGTGTTTTTTTATTATTATTATTATTTTCCATTTAGCATACATAAAAAAACAGCTGTGCACATGATTCTACAGAGTTACATATAAATCGTATATAAACTCTCCAAATGATGCTCTCAATTCTATCTTCCTTCTTCTTTCATTCCCTTTTCATGCTAACTTTTATTTTAGTAGTCGGATTTGAAAGATATTATTTCCAATTTTATATCCGTACCTCTGAATCATTACACTTAAATATATTGTTGTATATCCGATTTCATATTCTATAGACACATTAAAATTAAATTTCAATAAATGGCAGATATTAAGTCATCTCTATTTCTTACTTTCATACCTCGACATCTATATACCTTTGAGTTTGTATCTAAACCCCCTCGTTAAGCCATTTAGATTTGCAAAATTGTATTACAGGTTCCCAGTCTTCTTCTACTTTATCCACGTTTTTCTCTTTTATATAGGCAGAAAGCTTATTCAGTTCTCCAGGTGTTTTGGACTCCAACTACCAGAATCCCCAGCTGGCTTGGCCAAAAAGTCAGCAATTCTGGGAACTGAAGTCCAAAATATCTGGAGGACCAAAGTTTGGGAACTACTGGGAGAAAGGCTTTTGGACGAGGTAAATTGTTTGGACTCTAACTGTACGGTGTAACTAAAAAAATTCTTCAATCCTGGTAAAAATTCTGTGGTGTGATCTGTCTTGCTTACTGAATAAAGGCTTTCTTCATCGGCCGAAGGCGAGCTTCCCCACCTGACCTTGCGTAAGAAACCCCTTCAGACCATTGTATGAATCTACTGCATTACCACTTGATGATGAGTTAGTTTTAAGATTAATAAATAATAATAATAATAATAAAAGTTTATTTATATTTCCCGCCTCTCCCTACGGATCGAGGTGGGCTTACAATAATAAAAGTGGAACACCAATTTCCATATATAAAATATATCTTAAAATCAAGACAGCACATTAAAATCCATATATCAACATATCATTCACTTACTCAGAGTGGGATGTCCCTTCAGTTTTATAAAAGATCAGAGGGATAAGCCCTCCGGAAAAGGCCCGTTTTAATCGCTTTCTTAAAAGCTTCTAGAGTAGTAATCAGTCGGATCTCTACCGGTAAAGCATTCCACAGTTTAGGGGCCATGACAGTAAATGCTTTGTGGGAAGTTGACAATAATCTGGTGTTTGGATAATCCAAAAGATTCTTCCCAGATCTCCTGAGAGCGGGGCGGATTGTGTAGGGAGAGGCGTTCCCTCAAGTAACTCGGGCCCAAGCCATGTAGGGCTTTAAAGGTTATGACCAACACTTTGTACTGTGCCCAGAAGCTGATTGGCAACCAGTGAAGGGATTTTAATACAGGTGTTTTATGGTCAGATTTAGGTGTTCCGGTGACCAATCTAGCAGCCACATTTTGAACCAATTGAAGCTTCCAAACTTGGTACAAAGGTAGCCCCATGTAGAGCGCGTTGCAGAAATCAAGACGAGAGAATACCAGTGCAAGTACCACTGCTTCAAGGTCCTTTCGGTCCAGGTAGGGATGCAGTTGCTGTATCAGCCGAAGCTGATGCCAGGCACCTTTCGCCATCACATCTACCTGAGATGGATCCAAAAGTACCTCCAAACTGTGTACTTCATCCTTTAGGGGAAGTGTGATCTCATCCAGGACTGGTTGACAAATCTCTGTCCCTGGACTTGGGGAACCTATCGCTAGTACCTCCATTTTCCCTGGATTCAACTTGAGTGTGTTTTTCCTCATCCAGCCCATTACTGACTCAAGGCAGGGATTCAGAGGGGAGAAGTCATCCTTAATCACTGTGGCAGTCGGGGACATAGAGAAGCATATTTGGGTGTCATCAGCGTACTGATAACCCCGAGCCCCATGTCTCCAGATGATCTCTCCCAGCGGTTTCATGTAAATGTTAAACAGCATGAGGGACAGAATGGCACCTTGAGGGACGCCAGATGTCAGTTCTCTTTTTGCAGAGCAGCTGCCCCCCAGCTCCACCATCTGGAATCGACCCGAGAGGTAGGATTGGAACCACTGGAGCACAGTGCCCCCGATACCCAGCTCCCTCAGGCTCTCCAGAAGGATACCATGGTCAATGGTATCGAAAGACACTGAGATGTCCAAAAGCACTAACAGGGACACGCTTCCCCTGTCCATGCCCAGATGGAGATCATCGACTAAGGCGACCATGGCCATCTCAACTCCATATCCCGCCCTGAAGCCGGTTTGAAATGGGTCCAGCTTGTATTCATCCAAGACAGCTTGTATAATTTTTACTGATCTATTTTATATGTATTTTATTATT
This sequence comes from Sceloporus undulatus, assembly GCF_019175285.1. NCBI lineage: Eukaryota > Metazoa > Chordata > Lepidosauria > Squamata > Phrynosomatidae > Sceloporus > Sceloporus undulatus. Next base: position 3,056,931 of record NC_056522.1, on the reverse strand, counting down.
GATGTATGGGTTTTAATGGACTGTAATCCCACCTCAATCCATCTGGGAGAGGCGGGAAAATATAAATAAATAAATGTTATTGTGTTCCTGGAGTGGAGTTCGCCTGTATATTACATCCTGGCAGCAGCTAGTTAGATCCTTCTTCTCATTCCACCTAAATTGTATTGGTGGTCTCCCTTCCAAATGCTAATCAGGCCTGACCAGCTTAGTTACGGACCTCATGAGACCAAAACTACAGCTTTGCGCTCTTGATAAAAGGATAAGTGGGAATAATTGTTGCTTACGCTCTTTTCCATATTTAAACAGGAAGGATTTTTCATCCCGGGGAAGACCTTCAAACAGATCTGTATCTTCCTTTAGAGCCTCAGGCTTCAGTGCCACATGTTTTAGGTCCGACTGACATGCAAAACAAATGTGGTGGCTTGCTTTGAATCTCTGCTCTGATCCACAGATAAAAGCATCTGAGGTTGCCCTAAAAATCCTCCCTTTGAATGAAGGCTCTGGCAGAAATCTGAGTAGGAGTCGCATGGACTGCAGTGGCTTCCAGTCTTTGTTCTTCTACAGATTTTGGACTTCAGCTACCTGAATCCCTAAGCCCTGGCCAAGCAGATTGAGACACAGAATCATAGACTCCTAGAGTTGGAAGGTACCTCAAGGGCCATCCAGTCCAACCCCATTCTGCCATGCAGGAAATCACAATCAAAGCATCCTGACAGATGCCATCCAGCCTCTGTTTAAAGACTTGCAAGGAGGGAGACTCCACCAATCTCCAAGGGAATGTCTTCCACTGTCGAACAGCCCTTCTGGTCAGGAAGGTCCTGCTAATGTTGAGCTGGAATTGTTCCGTGTTCTAGGAGTTTATCACACTGGGGCTAATTTCGGCATTAAAGAGAGATTAAAGCACATTTAAAGCATTCGGCAAATAAAGTGAAAATGGTGAGTAATTGTGTGAATGATTATCACACATAAATCTCATTTTCTTGACTGCAATCTCCACTTCAATGGGCAACCGAGCCAAGGTATTATGGTAGTTAACTGCCATCAAGTCGACATCATTTTATGGCAGTCTCATGAATTAGATACCTCCAAGTCCCGCTATCATCAGCTCAGTCTCAGGGCAGCCATGGCTTCCTTGGTTGAGGCCATCCATTCCTCTTTTCCTACTGCCTTCTACCTTCCCAAGCATTATTGACTTTTCTAGGGAGTCACGTCTCCAAAATATGACAGTCTCAGAGGCCGTACAGACCGGTGTTAAATGCCAGCCTCAGGGCAGATTGGGGGCATGGCAACATGATGTACACGCCACCATTACGCCATGCGCCCGATCACACAGTGGGTGATGTCATGGTGCTCCTTTGGCACTCCATCCATATGACAGAGCAACAAAAGGAGCACCAGAAGATGCCACTGCAGTGGCAAAGGCACCCTTTCAGCTTTTTGCGGCTCCTTTTTACGCCAAGGAAATGCCAGATTGGGGCTGCAGTTTATAGTTGCCATGGCCCTAATCTGGTGCTGAAAGGGGCAGTAGCAGGCCGCTCCAAAGGGGCAGTCTGTTTAGCCCCTCAGTTTAGTTATCTTGGCTTCAAGGGAGAGCTTAGGCTTGATTCATTCTTGAACGCATTTCTCTTTTGAAGAGAAGAATATCCCTTGGGAACATTGGTGGCTGGTTGCTTCAAGGTGCATTTCTAACATGCTGCAGTAGTCTGAGTGTTGGGTTATAGCTCTGGAAACAAGGGTTCGATTCCCTGCTCAGCCATGGAAACCCACTGGGTGACCTTGGGCAAGGCACACTCTCTCAGCCCTAGAAAACCTCATGATAGCTTCACCTTAGGGTCACCATTAGTCAGAAAGAACTTGAAGACACACACAATAGCTTCAAGGTTTGTGGATAGCTCCTTTGAAAGTTCAGACTAAAACCTGGAGTGGATTTCATGTCCCATGGACATGGAAGCCATCAACTTCCTTTGTTTGGAGAGTGCTGTAGCTCTAGATTTCCTATATGTGTGTCCATGTGTATGCGTGTGTTGGGCCATAGGGCCAACAAAACTCTTACCCCACCTTGCGATCATACAGTTCTAGGATTCTGGCTGGACTCCTATGGATGTCTTACCCATTTGTCACTTCCCCTATGGAAGCAGTTGGACTTTTTTGTCTGATGCAGAGCATCCACATCCAGTTCAAATTTGCAGAAGTAGAGCTGTGAAAAGCAGTGCCTTCAGATGCACATTGTATATGCATGTACATTTGGTTGCACATCCGGCGTCTCAATGCACAGCTCTTGAGGCAGAGATTCACACTACACAACACTGTTGCAGGATCTCACCCTCTGTTTATAGGCTCAGGAAAGGTGAGAGTTTTTCCCCCTCTATGCAAATATTTACAAATTCAATGTTGTTGTTGTTGTTGTTGTTGTTATTATTATTATTATTAACCTTTATTTATAAAACGCTGTAAATTTACACAGCGCTGTACATGCAATCTTTTTAGTTAGACGGATCCCTGCCCTCGGGCTTACAATCTAAAAAGACATGACACAGAAGGAGAAAGGAGTGATGGAGGGAAAGGGTAAGAGGTCCAGCAGTTCCTCTCTACCTCCAAGGCCTTGACCAAGGCAGATGGACTGGAGGGAGGGCTTGGCTTCATAATGGATGTTAATCTACTAATCTCCTTCATGAGGTTGCAACAGTACTAACTGCTTTTCAAATTAACCAGGCAGATCAAAATGACAATCTTTTAAGATCCATTTGAGGACCTATTTAATATACCCTTGAAGACTGTCTTTTAAATGTGGCAATTCATCTTCATCTTGGCTTCTAGTCTTGCTTGCCTTGAAGATGGCACTGGAAAAACGGAGCAAAAAAATTGATCCTCAAATGCATATCTTTACTCAAACTCAACACACATCCTACTAGCTCTTTTCTCTCTTTTTCCTGACTGCAAAGAAAAGCGTGGCTCATTTTTCAGAAACCTTCTTGGCAGAAGGCACAGAAACAAACAACGCAACAGCCAGTGTTAATCACGCCAATCTTCCTCCTCGATTCGACGCATCCGAATGGTGCAAAGTCTCCCAGCATTGTGTTACCTTTCAGAAATGAGGTCCTGTTGACCTTAACGCACGTCTTCCTTGGCCTGTTTTGCTGCGGAGATCAAGTTGAAATGAGGACTTTTCACTGGAACATCTTGTTCAGAGCTAAAGGACGGGAAAGCAGGAGCTCTCAGCGAGAAACTAGACATCTCTAGCGGTGAAAATACAAACAAACACATGCCCCTACAAGAAAAGGTGATCAAATCCGATTGTGCGAGAATTCATGAACCACAGAAAATGTGGAAAAGTGACTTTTCCAAGCGTTTGAACCCTTATATATCATATATATATATATATATGATATATCTCATTAGTTATCCAATCTTTACTACCATATATAAATCTGTTCATATCAAACCATTTAATTTTACTTAGACCAGTAATTAAAAAAGAAACAGATGCACAGACATAAAGCTGTTATTAATATCTTCATTCTTCTTGCTTCTTCTTGTCACCATAGACTTTTCATAATTACACAAAGGTATAATACTATTAATTTATCCAAAATTGTAACTCATCCCGTGGGGGGTAAAACACCTCCTTCTTTTACTAAAGCCTTTGGTACAAACATTTTCCATATTGCTTCAAAGTCGTTGCTCTTCATTCTTCCTTTTTTTTTTTTGCCTTAATTCCGCAAGTTAACTTATTGTTAATCGCTATCTGCCATATCTCTTTGTAGCAGTCTTGTATTTGTAGATCTCCCTGATCTTTCCACTTTTTTGCTATAATTAATCTCGCCACTCTTAATAGATTTGGAATTAGATCCTTTCTAGCCTGGGAGCAATTGATCTTGTCAGATATAGAAGGTAATGCTATCTTTGGACAAAATTCTAAATCAATTTCTATTGTTTCCTTTATCTCTTTAAATACTGTTTGCCAACATTTCTTTATGGATCTACAACCCCCCACATATCAATATAAGTACCTATTTCTTGGCACCCCCTCCAACATAGCCTTGAGTAATTCGTGGTGTGCCTGGAGTCAGTAATGGGCTGGATGAGGGAAAACCGACTCAAACTGAATCCAGAGAAAACGGAGGTACTTGTGATAGGTTCCCCTGGTCCAGGAATGGCGGTGGTTCCACCTGTCCTGAACGGGGTCACGCTCCCTGTGAAGGACTCCGTGCGCAGTCTGGGGGTGCTTCTTGACTCGTCGCTTCAGCTGACTGCTCAGGTGAATGCGACGGTCAAGAGCACCTGTTATCAGCTTTGGCTTATTTGCCAGCTACGCCCATACCTGGCCCAGAGGGACCTAGAAACGGTAGTACATGCTCTGGTAACCTCGAGATTGGATTTCTGCAACGCACTCTACATGGGGCAACCCTTATACCAAACCCGGAAGCTACAAATGGTACAGAATATGGCAGCCAGGCTGGTCACTGGCATCTCCAGGGCCAGCCATATTACACCGGTGCTTAAAGACCTGCACTGGCTGCCTATTCGCTTCCGGGCACAATATAAGGTGTTGGTGATGACCTATAAAGCCCTTAATGGCTTGGGCCCAGGATACCTGAAGGACCGTCTCTCCCCGTATATTCCGCCCCGCACCCTCAGAACATCTGGGCAGCAATTACTTAAGGTGCCTGGGGCTAGGTTGACCTCCACTGCGAGGAAGATATTTTCCATCGCCGCCCCAGCCCTTTGGAACATGCTGCCCATTGAGCCCCGCTCGGCCACCTCCCTGGCCCAATTTAGAAAGGATCTCAAAACCTTTCTATTTCAGATGGCATTCCCCGACTAAAGTCCAGTGGGCCTCCCTTCCTCTTCTGTGGCAAAGAGGACTGGCTAACGGGGTTTTTATTCTGGTTTGTGTATTTGGTTTTAACTATTGATGTTTAATGTACATGTTGTGTTTTATTATGTTGTTAACCGCCCTGATCTTCGGAAGGGTGGTATAAAAATAATTTTATTTATTTATTTATTTATTTATATGGCTTAACCTTACTGCCGTTAAATACTATCTCCAAGTTATTTTGTAATAATTCTCCTTTATACGTATGGATACATTTTTAAAGTGATGTTGATTCCAAATTTTCCCCCATTCACGAACATTTGTTGTTTGTGCTAAATCCTCCTCCCATATTGCCCTAAGATATCAGTTGCTGGTTCTTACGCTGCACTGTGGGCCATTACATAAACCTGTAGTAAAACTATGCAGTCTTAGTCCTTGGCCTTATTCATCCAATCCGGCTTCTGGAACAACTTGAAGCCACACAAGAATAAGAAACTGCTTTTTTTAAGAAACAGATTTTAATTTGTACTCTTTTTAGTAAGTTGTAAAGTGCTCCAAGTCCCATCATTGTATGGAGTGACGTATGTCTCTCTGCCCGCCAAATTGTTTTTAATTTTAACCTAATGCTGTATAGCATTTTATTGTTTTTAAACTGTGATTGTTTAATTGTAGTTTTAATATTGGGCAGGAGGTTGGGAAGGGATCAATTACTATTTTATTGTATTTCTAATGCATTTTTACTGTTGTAACCTGCCTGGATTCCTAGTGATTGGGCGGACTATAAATAAATCATGTATATTATTATTATTATTATTATTATTATTATTGGGGGAAAGGCAGGATATAAATGAATGAATGAATGAATGAATGAACTAAATAAATAATCAAATAACCATGAATGAACCAGGAGGGCAAAGGCTGCCAATTGTCTATCGGTAACACATCTAATGTTGCCATTAGGACTCCTTGTCCCATCTTCTCTAACAATAGGCATCTGATAAACCATTCCACTGCATTCAGACTGAGAAAAACAACCTACAATATTGATATCGATCTCATGGCATTGTTTGTGTCAGCTGTTTTGTTGGTAGAAGTTTAAAAACATCTTCTTCTCCCTCCCCAAAAAATTCAAATCAGACACTTTTTCCCGCTAGGGATGTGTTAGACCCTCAGCCTTTAACAGAGATTATCGCACGAGGCTCTAGATGCAATACTGACATGGAAATAAAACAACAAGTTCCACCTTTTTCCGCACGCCGTCGGCACTCATCCTTTGTTGACCCATTGCCCTACCATTATTGTCACAAATCTTCACATTAATGAAATAAACCTGTCAATGTCCCCAACACTGTTGCAGTCCCAGGATTTTGCAAGTGCCAATCCCTATAGCACCACAATAAGGAGACGGCAAAGCCCACGTTTGAAAGGAGGCATGCCCTTAACCATTCTCCCCACTTCTGTTACGTCGCGCAGTTTCCGTCAACTGTATGAAGAAGGACGCTTTCTTCCCAGTTGGGGAGATTGTACTACAGTATTTGTATTGATGCATGTATTTTATTTAAGTTTAGTCATCCATAATTTCAAGGTCACCATGAATTGCTGTGATGTTTCCTGTTTCCTTGTGTTTTTCAGCTTTTCAGGGTACATTTGTTGTTGTTGTTGTTGTTGTTGTTGTTAACCGCCTTCATGTTGATCTTGACCCATGGCAGCCCTGCAGATGAGACATCTGCAAGACCCCCTGTCCTCCAATGCTCTGCTCAACTCGTACCCTTTAAAAGAGCCCATCCATCTTGCAGGAGCCTTCCTCTCTTTCAACTTCCCTCCACCTTTCCTAGCATCATTGTTTTCTCCAATGAGCCATGCCTTCTCATGATGTGTCCAAAGTATGATAGGCTCAGCTTTATCATCTTGGCTTCCAGAGAGATTTCTGGCCTGATCTGCTCTAGGACCCATTTATTTGTCTTTTTTGGATATCCACAGAATCCCCATCTGAAATGAATTTATTTTCTTCCTATCTTCTTTCTTAACCACCCAGCTCTACATCCATACATGATAAAAGGGATGCAATGGCTTGTGTGATTGTAACTTTAGTGAGCAGTTGTATCTCTTTGATCTCCAGCATTTTCTCTAGTTCTTCCATAGCTGTCCTTCCCATTCTTAGGCTCTGTACAGACTGGGATCAGAGTCAGGGCTTCATGTCCAGATGACGCATGCCCTTGGCTTCGCCCCAAGGGTGCCATGTTGCCGCGCACCACTCCACAATGCGTACGGTGTCATGACACCCCTCCGCCAATGCTTCCAGATGACTACCTTAAGGGCTGTATGTACAACCCCTACATCTTCTAATTTCTTATACTTATATGCCACTATTTATTTAACTCAGTCAGAAATCAGAAGTAGTCTGTTTACTAACATTCACCGTTGACGTTTAAAGCCCTCCATGGACTGGCCCCTCCTTACTTATCAGACCTTCTTTCTCCTCACCTGCCCACTTGGACCCTCCGTTTTGGTAGTCAAGGTCTGCTGTCCCAGCCCAGGATTTCCTCTGCCCCATCTCGGATTCGCCCCTTTTCACTTGCTGCCCCTCACTCCTGGAACCTTCTTCCCCCACAAGCAGGAGCCATCACTTCTTTAACTAGCTTCAAAACGGAGTTGAAAACCATCCTGTTCAGAGAAGCCTTCCCAGGCATTGCATAATTGTCGCTTACCATCTGATGTTCTTTTAGTGCCTGTTTATCAAACCATTTCCTGTATTGCTATGTATTGTATATGTATTATCCTACTTGAGAGTATGTATTTTCCCTGGATGAAGATTAACCTTCCATTCTGAAGCCAAGCCCTACTTCCAGTCCACCTGCCTTGATCCAGGCCTTGGAGGTAGAGAGGAACTGCTGGACCTCTTACCCTTTCCCTCCAGCACTCCCTTCTCCTTCTGTGTCATGTCTTTTTAGATTGTAAGCCCGAGGGCAAGGAACCGTCTAACTAAAAAGATTGCATGTACAGCACTGTGTAAATTTACAGCGCTTCATAAATAAAGGTTAATAATAATAATAATAATAATAATAATAATAATAATAATAGTGCTATTTATACAGTCCTTAATTCTAGAAAAGCTTATAGTATCTCTAATGCAAAATAATATTTTTGGTATTCAAAAAGTCAATCTCATTAATTTTATTGTTATAATCACAATTCCCTATATTTCTTATATTTTTTATACTTCTTAAATTACAGTGAGACCTTCTTATCGACTGGGGTTTGGTCCCAGGGTCCCCCATGGATAGCAAAATCTGTAGATGCTCAAGTCTCATTAAATATAATGGCAGAGCAAAATAGTGTCCCGTATATAAAATGAAAAATCAAGGTTTGCTATTTGGAATTTATCCTTTTTTTGAATATTTCCAAGCCACGGATGCTTGAATCGGTCGAGAAAAAAATCTGTGGGTAAGGAGGGCCGACTGTATAACCTTTTCTATTGAATTTCATGTATTGCAGTCTTTATCAGCAAACAATTAGGAGATAACCAATTTCTCTTACACTAAACAGTATAAACTAAATATCAGTAGAAGAGACTCTTTATTCTTCTTAGATTTTTAAAAAATCCTCAGATCCACCGGCCACTTTGCAATGGGTTTAGGAACTGAGTTATCTCTCCAAAGTTGAAAATCCAGACTTTCTCTCCCATTCAGTGTCCTTCTCCTCCTTTCAGCTCTCTTCACCTCTCTTAAACTCCCTTCAGCTCCCACTCAACTGCTCTGCACTTAACTCTCTTGAGCTGAACTCGACTTAACTAAAGAGACTTGTCAGTCACTGGATTCCTCTCTTTTATATTTACTCCTTCCCTGGCAGTCCTTCCTCACTGTCAGCCTGAACCAGCATTGCCTGCCAGGAACCCAAGTCTGCCCAGTGACTCCGTCACAATGACAAAGCCCAGGATTCCATAGGAAGAGGCCCCATGGGCCACCAAATCCAACTGCAGTTAGCCCTCCCTACCATCTGAACTAAGACCAGAAACAGAAAATGCAGGCCTAGGACTAACATCTTCAATTTCTTTTTCCTGTTTGACTGGTGAAGACGTCTGTGTGACTTCGAAAGCTTGCAACATGTCATTGTGCATTTTAGTTGGTCCCATGAAGGTATCACTGTTTGGATGTTATTGGGTTTGCTATATGGCCAACATGGCTAACCCTAGATGTTCGGTGGCATTATAGTGATTGGTGTCACTCCTGTGTGGCAGCAGTGGGGGGGGGGAACAGGAGTATAGCACCACCCATGCTTGCCAGCCCCCAGATGCCCAGCTGCTGCCTGGCCAGACCACTGCTGGAGCGGGGGGGGGGGGCGCCTTCCTTTTAGTGTACCATGTAGGTCTTGGGTGAACAGCCACAGAAGACCTGAAATGGAAAGCATAGCCTCTCAGCAGCATCTGGTGCAGGGGAGCACTGCGGAGGCCTCTGGATGGCCCACTGAGCTTCTAGCATGCCTGCTTGGGTTAACAGCCATGCCAGTCCCTAAATGGAAGGCATTGCACACCAGCATCTGGGCATTAATAGAATCATAGAGTTGGAAGAGACTACAAGGACCATCCAGTCCAACCCCACTCTGCCATGCAAATCTCCCGGTCAAAGCAAACCCGACAGATGGCCATCCATCCTCTGCTCAAAGACTTCCAAAGAAGTACACTCCAAAGCAGCAGCATCCACTGTCAAACAGCCCTTACTGTCAGGAAGTTCCTCCTAATGTTGAACTGGAATCTCTTTTCCTGCAGCTTGCATTCATTGTTCCATGTTCCAGTTCTGAGGTTTCAGAATGTCCTGCTCAGGGTCTTGGGCAGCTGCTGGGTAAGAAAGTGAGGTCAAGCCCTTCCTTGCTCACCCAGATGCTGTGCTAGTCCACCAACCGTACCATCCCACCAGTTGCTCACCCCCCGTGTATTACCAGGTACGGTTCACACACACCCATACACACCCCTAGTAACACCCCTGCTGCCACTCAGTGCAGGATCTCCAGCTAAAGTATCCCCACCAGGGAGCTGTTCAGCCTCTTTCAAAAGACATCCAGAGAAGGAGACTCCACCATCTCTCATGGGACGGTACCAACCCCTGTCATGCAGGAACTCTCAATCAAAGCATCCTCGACAGATCGCCATCCAGCCTCTGCTGGCCAATAGATTGCCATCCAGCCTCTGTTTAAAGACAGCCTGCAAAGAAGGAGATTCCACCACTCTCCATTGAGGGACCATCTTCCACTGTTGAACAGAGCCAGGAAATTCTTCCTAATGCTGAAAATGGACTCTGTTTTCCTGTAGTTTGAATCTATTGCTCTGTGTTCTATTCTCTGGAGCAGCAGAAAGCAAGCTTGCTCTATCCTCAACATGACACCCCTTCAAACTTTTAAACAGGGTTATCACCTCTGAATCTTCTGTTCTCCAGGCTGAACATACCCAGCTCCCTAAGTTGCTCCTCATAAGGCATGGTCTCCAAACCCTTCACCACTTCAGTCGTACTCCTCTGGACATGCCTTCTAAGATTCAATTGAAATCTACCCTCCTGTAACTTAAATACATTAGGCCTGGTCGTCCCCTCTGGGGCAGCAGACAATAAACTCATTTCATCCTCTCTGTATTACTCCTTCAGATATTTAAAGAGTACACTCATAGCACCTCTCATCTAGTCCTGCCCCAATGGCACCAATGGCTTTGAGCAGTGGCAAATGGGGGCTTCTATGTCTGTGGGGCAGGTGAATCTGCTTTGGGTTTTACTCTGAACTTGAATGAATTCTGCTGAAGCATACCTCAGATCATTCAGTCTAAAAGCCAGAATGGATTCATCACTACCACTGACATGGATGCCACTGGCTGCCACATGAAACGAGACCATAATTTGTGGTCTCTTTGGAATGATAAAACGTGCCACGTGGTGTAATGCCTTGAGTGTTGGACTGGGAGACTTGAGTTTGAATCCCTGCTCACGCATGGAAACCCACTGGGTGACTATGGACAAATCAATCTCTCTCAACCTTCGAGGGAGGAAATGGCAAAATCCTCTGGAGAAGTCTTGCCCAGAAAACCCTTGGACAGGGTTGTCATATTGGAATCGGCATGATATAATGGTTTTCTTGTTGGATTAGGACACTGGGAGACCAGGGTTTGAATCCTCACTCAGCCATGGAAACCTACTGGGTGACCTTGGGCAAGTCACACTCTCTCAGCCTCAGAAGACAGCAAAGGCAAACCCGCTCTGAACAAATTCTGCCAAGAAAACCCTACGATAGGTCTTAGGGTCATCATAAATCAGAAATGTTTTGAAGGCACACAGCAACAACAAGAATGATGCAGGTGATTGTAGTGTAAGTACAGGGCAGGCTTCTTTGGCCCTTAGCTTATCAATGGTACATATTCTCGCATTCATGGTCTTTTTCCATTACCCTTGTTTTCCCTTCAGTCATTCTACACCTGTCAGTATTGAATTATAAGCATCAGATTCACACCTGAGTGTGAAGCCCATTTACACAGAGGAGCATGTCCTTCAAATTAATATTGCGCTTCTTGCAAAGGCCAACAATTATATGGCTGATTAATTCAGCACTCTCATAACAATCTCTTGGGTCAAATGAGCTACCATACTAACAAGGATGTGGCCAGTTAACTTTAGCCTTTGTGCATATTATGGGTCAATGCAAGACAGGAGGGCAAATTCTGGTGGATTAGGGGATCAAAGACCCTTTTACCTGGTAGATGCCAGTTTTCAGGAGCACCACTGGATAAGAGTTTCTAAAAATTAGAATAATTGCATCATAACTTGGAATCTGCATTAATAGGATGGTGAGTGGATATATTATCAAAATATACACACAACCAAATAAAGTGGGAACGATCTGGTTAACTGTTTATGCCTGGGCCCATAACCTGTTGGGAAATGTGTGCAACAGTGCTGTTTTCTGCATGCAGAATAATGAAACTGGCAAGGCAGAAGCTGAACAACAACCAATCCCAGTACCATGCCACACACACAAACATGGTCTAGTAGAGAGAGAAAAATAAGTCTGGTCTGCTTGTAAAAGGTATAAAATCACTTTACTTAGTAATGTGTGAGCATAGTAAAATACAGGATAATGGAGAAGAGAACTGGAAGAAGAAAAACTGCTGTACATGAGAATAATGAAGCAAGAGGATGTGGAATGAAACTAAAAAACAGGAAATGATCATAAACATGCAGGGTCTATATTTCTCAAGAGTAGCATGGAAACTAGTAGTAAGGGTAGTATAATAATAATAATAAATAATAATAATAAATTTTATTTGTATTTCCCGCTTCTGCCTGCAAATCAAGACAGAATTACAACAAAGAATAAAAACCACAAAACAATACAAAATACAATATTATCTAAAAATACAGTCAGTAAGACAACAGCAAAATTACTGTACTCCCAATCACAAAAAAGGCCAAATCGTCATCAGTTTTCTGTGCCATCAAGTCAGAGTGGGAATGTTCCATAAAATCAGCTATAAAAGGTCAGGTGGATAGGCCCACCGGAAGAGATCCGTCTTAAGTGCCTTTGTAATGGCTTCCAAGGTGGTAATACTAGTAGTATAGGTACTACTAGTAGTGGTGGTACAACTATAGGCATGGAAGGGTTGCTAATTCTAACATCGTTGACTCTGCCCATCCAGGTTCAATGTACGACCAGTGGCACATGGGGTGGTTTCCATGTCAGTCAGGTGCGGAATCCATTCCAAGCATTATTTGAATTCTTAAATGAGAAATCCAAGGTGCTACCCCTTGGTCAGTGACTACTAGCTCAGATCCCATCTGTGTAACAATGTAATTGGGGCTTTATACCTCAATATGTCACAGCTTAGAATACTTGCACTGATTCACATTTGCTGCTGAAGGTGAGATCCTTGGAAATTTTTCACAATTCATTTTTTACTTTACCGTTGTTAATAATTTTATTTCATGTTAGGATCAGTTTAGTGCTCTGCTTCAGTTAGTGATTTAAAAAAAATGCACACACACATTCATGTGAATTTTCATAGACATTGCCATGTACAGGAACAGTTCAGAAATCCAGGCTTTCCATAGTATAGAATCGTAGAGTTGGCCATGCAATCCAACCCCATTCAGCCATGCAGGAACTCACAATCAAAGCACTCCAGACAGATGTCCATCCAGGCTCTGCTGAAATGCAGAAGGAAATCCAGCATCCTCCAAGGCATCATCATCATCATCATCATCATCATCATCTACTGTCAAACAGCTCTTACTGTCAGGAAGTTCCTCCTAATGTTGAGCTGGAATCTCTTTTCCTGTAGCTTGAATCCATTGTTCTGTGTCCTATTCTCTGGAGCAGCAGAAACCAAGCTTGCTCCCTCTTCAACATGACATCACTTCAAATATTTAAACAGGGCTATCATATCACCTCTTAATCTTCTCTTCTCCAGGCTAAACATCCCCAGCTCCCTGAGTCTTTCCCCATAGGGCATGGTTTCCAGATCCTTCACCATTTTGGTGGCCCTGGAACAATGGATCCAAGCTGCAGGAAAAGAGATTCCACCTGAACATTAGGAAGAACTTCCTGAGAGTAAGGGCTGTTCGACAGTGGAACACACTCCTCTCTCGGAGTGTAGTGGAGTCTCCTTCCTTGGAGGTCTTTAAGCAGAGGCTAGATGGCCATCTGCTGGGGATGCTTTGATCTGGATTTCCTGCATGGCAGAATGGGGTTGGACTGGATCAGGGCCCGTGCGGTCTCTTCCAACTCTATGATTCTATGATTCTATGATTCTATGAATTGTGGTGCCCAGAACTGGACACAATATTCCAGGTGGGGCCTGACCAAAGCAGAATATAGTGGCACTATTACTTCTCTTGATCTAGATACTGTACTTCTATTGATGCACCTAGAATTGCATTGGCATTTTTAGCTGCCCCATCACAATGTTCACTCATGTTCAGCTTGTGGTCTATTAGGACTCCTAGATCCCTTTCACATGTAGTCTTGTTAAATCAGGTGTCCCCCATCCGATATCTGCGCATTTCATTTTTCCCCCTGCCTAAGTAGTACTTTACATTTCTCTGTGTTGAAATTCATTTTGTTAGAGGCAAGAGGGTGGCAATTTTGAAGGCAATTTTATGTACACAACTCAGCGGAGCAATTTGACATGAGATACAAGTCTGTATTGTTTATTTCTCTCTCTCTTTCTCTCAATTCACAGGAACCAGAAAGTTACTCATAATATAGTTCATCATAACAACCAAAATGCAGCCTGATGGTGCTGTAACTGTTGGGACAAGGCTAGCCATGTCTCAAAGCCCCACTGATGGGAAGTCAAGGAAGGTAATAATAATAATAATAATAATAATAATAATAATAATAATAATATTTGTATACCGCTTTTCCGTCTGATCAAAGTGGTTCACAATACCATACAGTACAATACAAAACAGTACAATAATCAAGCAATACAATATATCAACAGTTACATCAGCAATATTACACAGTTCAATAAAAGTCTCATAGTAAATACAAATCAATTTAAAAACAATCGGTTGTGGTTGGATATCCAGATCTTAATTAGGGTATTCTATCTCTAAAGAGAATCAGGGGGGTATGCTATCTGAAAAAGATGAATTTTCAAAGCCTTCTTGAAGACTTCCAGCATGGAACACAGACGGATCTTTTCAGGGAGAGCATTCCAATGAGCAGCAGCTGTCGCCATGGAGGCTCTCTGATAAGTGTTTACTAATTTTACCCTGGGGTATTCAAGTAAATATGTCCCAGATGTTCTGGGGGGGGGGGGGGGGGGGGGATTATGTAGGGAGAGGCGCTCCCTCAAGTAACTTGCTCTAAAAAGGAATATGTCTGAACTTTCAAGTCTTCTTGATGCTCATTCCCATTTACATTTAAACCAGTTTGCGATTTGCCTTCCCTCCATTTTGATGAATCAATTCCAAAAGGTCCATTGTTCCCACTATGAAAGCGGATCTTTTCGTTATCCCCTTGTAATCACTTCTTTTTGGCACAACTGTCGTCCCCACTAGTTTGCACCGCTTCAAAACGCATGTCAATCATCTGACTAGAATTTTTAAAATCCCATAGGTCACCCCACAAGCACAAAGGCAGTGCTGAGAGAGGAGGGAATGGTCGATCTCCCAAAAACTGAGGAGGGATGGTAAACACCTCTCTGCCACTAGTCCCTCCAGAATGATGAAATACAGATCCGTCGTCCCCACTTGTTGAACATGCTCCAGAATCGATTCTTTTCAAAAGAATTGCTAGGAAACTAGTGTTTGTAAGGGGGGGGGGTGCGTTTGCCTTGCTCTCTTGCCATAGAAATCGATCAAAGTAGGATCAGAACCGGTTTCAAATGGGAATGACAGTCATATACCCCGATCAGTGATTTGCTTTAAACCAAAGTGGGAATGCACCCTTGGAGAGACTTTTCCTGCTCTAGAGTTGCCATGCTTCTGTCAATGTCGAGTGAATTTCATTTTCTCTGCTCTTGAGGAATGTAGTTTATCATTAGGCTCCAGATATGATCACAATGGGGAAGCTGAACAGTCCTTGGCTATCCACTAAGCCTGTTCTCGCTGCAAACAGGGGGATAGGATGGGTCCTTCTAAATTCCTTGTTTGCTAGGAGCAGCAGCAGGCAAGACTCACACCCAGAGCTCCAGAAGGGGGAAAGACAGCAAACATTTTAGGCAATGGGCTGTGTGAGGACACAGTGCAAATGTTGAATAGGGTTTTCCTCTTAATTTCAACATGATGGACGAAAGAAATGAATAATTTAAATGCAGGGTTTGTTGCTAGCAATGTACAATATTAAGCATTTGTCTTGCTCAGAATTCTATATATATTGCAAGCCAATGAGGCATTTTAATGACTATAAGTTCATCAGAAAAATATGGCTAAGTATATAATAAAATATGGTATGTGTTATATTGCTGTAAAGAAACCATATAAGATGAATTGATATTTTTATTAGTGGCTTTTATTTTGTAATGTGTTAGATTTTTCTTGAATGTACTACATTTTGCAGTGCCTTGTCCTCCTTTACAGTGATGTCATTGCGTCACCCTGTGTAGAGCCAGCATGGTGTCATGGTCTGAGCATTGGACTCTGGGTTCGAATCCCAGCTCAGCTATGTAAACTGGCTGGGTGACCCTAGGCAAGTCACACTCTCTCAGCCTCAGGGGAAGGCAATGGCAAACCTCCTCTCAACAAATGTTGCCAAGGAAGTCCAATGATATGTTTGCCTTAGGGTCGCCATAAGTCAGAAACGACTGAAGGCACACAACAACAACCTGGGAGGTGGAGATTTAAACTACACAGTATGCAAAGACCTGAGATCCTTTCTCATCTTGAAAGCAGGGCCAGGCCAGGCTAGTACTTGGGAACTCCAAAAAATGCCAGGGATATAGGTGCAAACTCAGAGGAAGGAAGTGGCAAACCCACCTCTGAGCATTCCTTGTCTAAGAAAACCTGGTGAAATTCATGGAGTCACTATAAGACGACAGTGATTTCAAGGCATGTACTTTAATAGGGATGGAACTTTTTACTATTTTTCTTCAGGAAGGAAGCAACAAGTGACTTTAGAAATTTTTTTCTCCCTAGGCTTTGCTAAATATAGATTTTGAAGACTATTGTTAGTTGGAGACTTATTGGCTGGAATACACTTGGGCAGTTACAGATGCATGTAGTTACACATCTTTGCAGTGACTCTTGGCCCTAGTAACCACCCACCCAGCCCCTATCCCCGTTTACCAGGCAGCAGCCATTGCAATTGACAGGGGTCAGTTCCCCTGTAGCTCAGGCATCAATAATTCTTCTCTCACCTGAGTAAGCCCTCTGCCTCCTAAGGCTACCAAATATGTTCACCTGCCCAAACTTTGCAAGAAAGCTTCAACATTGCCTCTGGCTTTTTAGTTTTTGCTCTTGCAAAGTTCAAATGGAGTATTATTGGATCTCTGCAAACCATTAGTGTGACTCAGGGGGTGGTGTCAGTCATTGGTAAGTTTTGGCTAACTTTACATGAGCTTGAGAGACAGCGAGTAGCAGTGGTCTGACTGTTGGACTATGACTCTGGAGATCAGGGTTCAATTCCCTACTCGGCTATGGAAACCGACAGAGTGACCTGGATGAGTCACAGCCTCTCAGCCCCAGAAAACCCTTGTGATAGATCTGCCTTAGGGTCGCCATAAATCGGAAATGTCTGGAAGACACACAACACCCCTGCGATAGGTTTGACTTAGGGTCACCATAAGTTGGAAATGTCTTGAAGACACAGAACAACAACACAACACATGGGCTCTCCATGTGCTGAACCTAGGTGTTTATCACACAAGAGGCTAAGTGCCTAAATCCTGTGCAGAAATGGGATTTAAATCCCGGAAAAATCCCCCCAAAGCAGGATCATTTTCAGGCTCATCGGGGGCATTGCGCATTAACGTGAAAATAACCCGCACAGTAAGTGGACAAAATCAACCGCTTTTTCCTTTTGGGAGAATGCTGAAAGTAAAAAGCGGCTGATTTTGTCCATTTACTCTGCAGGTTAATGCCGGATCAATGCTTAATGTCCCCGAGGTCATGTGGAAAAGATCCCTCTTTTGCAGGATTTTTCCACTTTCTATGCCCATTAATGCGTGACTGTGTGTGAAAACAATCCCACTTTTGTGGGATTTTCCCGTTTTAAATCCCGTTTCTGGATGGGATAAACCCCATGTGATGAACTCCCTAGTTAGGTTCCCAGCCATTCCTGCTGAGAGGGGAAATTGCTTCCATCCATCCCTGCACAGTTGCACTTTCCACCCTACATTGTGCAACTCCTTGGGCAATGGTTTGCCGTGGTGTGACAGGGCTTGTGCATGCCTGAGTAGGATGCCTCCCCTGCAGAAAGTACAACTGCTGGACTCTTATTATTTACACCACTGTAAAGCCACAAAGTGAGGACCAGTCCTGGTTTCCTGTGCACACACTTTGGAAGCCAGAGGAAAGGAGTCAGACAGAAAGGATGGGGAATGAGATTATAAAAAAGAGAAAAGAGGGAGAGGGAAAGAAGGTACTCAACTCTGCATGGCAGGTGTCAAATTGGTAAAGAGAGCCACTCCGTCTCCAAGTCTGGGCTCCAAATTCCTCCATCCATGTGTCCATTTTTCCTCCATAAAAGGATTTGCTGTGCTATTCAAAGGTCTGGAGTGACTTGATGCTGACGAAGGAGACTCTAATGAAGAAATTCAGGGGCAGGTTGGGGCCATAATGACAACCTGAATGGCCCATTTGTCAAAGGTAAGAAGGTTCCAGGATTGTCTCTGGCCACTAAAACCAAAGGCGGCTCATGCTGTTAAGGTGTATTAGCCCAGGCCCTGAACTCCCCAAGGGAATCCAGTCAAACTGGGCATCTGTTCGTGGAAATCATGGGGCCAGCTAAGCAAAACACTGGCATTATATTTTAAATTTTCATCTTATTCAAAAACACTATTTGGAGGGGGGGGGGAGAGAATAAGGCCATCTCTAGCCAAACGTGAGCACATTCATGTCTTATTTAATTCAGTAGAAGGTGATCAGAGAAACCTGTTTTAACTGTTTGCCATTTTAAAACTAATTTTAAGCAAAAAAGAGCTTTCAAAGATCTATCCTATTCCCTCCTCTTTGCAGCAAAGACAGGCTGTCAAATAGACACATTTCTCCAAGGGGAACAGCCAATGCAGTGCTAGTCAATGAGCTTCTTAGTCATGCTCAAAATGGAGGACTTTTTGGAATTCTTCCTGGACAGAAGGTTGAAACGTAGGACAGATCCTGGAAAAGGTGGGTGTCTAGTCACCCTGTTGCTGGGCCTTCTTTGAACCTGTTCCAAACTCGGTCTTTCTTAAAGTGCAGTGTCCAGAATGGGATGCTTTAAAATTTAGTCATCTGGGTAGTTTTAGAATTTGAAGATATAGCTGTGTTAGTCTATAGAATCAGTATGTAGCAGGATCCTGTTGCACCTTTGGGACTAACTGAAAGAAAGAGGTTGGCAGCATGAGCTTTTGTAGACTTCCTCAGATGCATTTGGTGGGTGGAGCTGCATCTGCATCTGCATCTGAGGAAGTAGACTTTACTAGGAAATCTTATTCTGCCAACTTCTTTCTTTCAGTTAGTCTCAAAGGTACTACAAGATCCCGCTACACACTGGATAGTTTCCCTCATAATCCAGGTATGCCAGTCCCTCCGTGTTTCCATCCATGGAGATCAAAAGGCCAGCCAAACCATTTTCATGCTAGTGCTAAACATCCCGATCAGTCTGTGTTTGCAATGAGGTTGGTTTAATGGACCGGGTCTACCCACTCCTGGTTCATACGGTGACACTTTTCAACTGTGACGCCATGAATCTAGCAGGGTATTTAGTCCACTTGAGTAAATTAACAATGGCACCATAATTAAAAGGCTGGCATTTTTAGAAAAGACAAATAAAAGAATACGACACATGCTCTTTGTTGTTGTTGTGTGCCTTCAAGTCATTTCCAACTTATGGCAAGCCTAAGGCATAACTATTATGGAGTTTTCTTGGTAAGATTTTTTAAGAGGAGGTTTGCCATGGCCTTTCCCTGAGGCCGAGAGAGTGTAACTTGTCCAAGGTCACCCAGTGGGTTTCATGGCTGAGCCAGGATTTGAAACCAACTCTCCAGAGTTGTAGTCCAACACTCAAAGCACTGTGCCATGCTGGTTCTTTGCACATGCTCTTACTCCTGTTATATTGCCCGCTCTTCAACCATAAGACCCACATGAAGCAATTTGGGGGGGGAAGTAGAATACAAATTATGTTGTTTTGTGCCTTCAAGTCGATTCTGACTGAGACTGCAGGGGTGGAGAGGCATTCTGTTGATCATGGGGACCAATGCGCAGTGGGTGCTGATGTGCACTTGGTTCTCCTGATGTCCACCCAGAGAATGGCTAGAGACTGCTGGTGCACATCTGTACAGAGCAATGCATATCGGGACACGCTTCCCAGTGCCCAGAACATATATTTCCAATTCACTTAGAGGCTTCCTTAGTGCCTCTGCCATGTATGCAAAAAGTTACACAAATAAACCCACCATATAGAATCACAACCATGCTTAGTTCAAAGTTGCATAACCAGAATTGTGCAAATGCAACCGTTTCACATGTTGTTATGTGGTTCTTTGTTGTTGTGCACCTTCATCTCATTTCTGACTTATGGTGACCCTAAGGTGACCCTATCCTGGGGTTTTCTTGGCAAGATATCTTCAGAGGGGGGTTGCCTTTGCCTTCCTCTAAGGCTGAGAGAGTGTGTCTTGCCCAAGATCACTCACTAGGTTTTCATGATTGAGGGAGAATTCAAACCCTGTTCTCCAGAGTCTATCGCTCAAACTACTACGCTGTGCTAGATCTCTTGGATCATGTATAATTCCTTAGCAGTACCTTCAGCACAGCTCCGGTTTCCCTGGGATTGCAGAAACAATCCCTGTACATTATTTTACATTCCACAAAAGGACAAGAAGAAGGCACATTGGTGATGCACACAGACAGTTGATCAATATTGGTATTCAGTGGAAGAGCGATGTAACGCAACCACCACATAATTACAAAAGTGAAGATTTACACTTGGCAAACATCCTTTAGGATCTCTGAGAATCTTGTCTTTTTTCTCTTTTGAGGATACATCTGCACTGTGGAAATAATGCAGTATGATATCTCTTTCACAGCCATGACTCCATCCTACAGAATCCTGTTTGGTGATGAACCAGCACTCTTTGGCAGAGAAGGTTAAAGTCCTTGTAAAGCTTTAGATCCCAGGATTCCATAGGACGGAGCGACAACACTTAAAGTGGTGTCAAACTGCATTGTTTCTACAGAGTAGAGGCACTCTTGCTTAGTCTCAAAGGTGCTACAAAACCCCTTTGCTTCAATACCCCTTTGCATACTGATATAGACTAACACAGCTATGGTCTTTGGCTCTCCATGTAGGGCTAGCCATGCCTGCCAGTCGGAGTTGACAATCCTGGCCTAAGTGGGCAAAGGCTCTTTTGCAGCTTAAGTCAGCATCCTGTATATGGTTGTTGTTGTTGTTAGCTGCCCTTGAGTCAGTTCTGAATCATGGCAACCCCTTGGATGAGGCATCTCCAAGAATCCCTATCTTCCACTGCAGTCTTGCCCAGATCTTGCAATAAGCCCTTGCCCATAATAACCCCCTGATTGAGTCTATCCATCTGGTTTGTGATCTTCCTCTTTCTTCTACCTTTCCTAGCATTCTTGTTTTGCCTAGTGATCCCTGCCTTCTCATAATGTGGCCAAAGTACGATAGTCTCAACTTGAACATTTTTGCTTCCAAGGAGAGCCCTGGTCTAACCTGTTCAAAGACCCATTTGTCTTCTTGGCAGTCCATGGGATCATCCTAAGCACTCTTCTCCGACTCCAGCCCAACATTTCCAAAGAGTTGGTTTTCTTTGTGTCTTAAGTCCTTCACTGTTCAACTCTCACATCCGTACATGGGGATGATGGGGAATATGGCCTGGACCATTCTGACTTTAGGGATCAGTTGTATGTCTTTGCTCGTCTTCACTCTCTTTTCCAGTTCTTTCATCGCTGCCCTTCCCATTCCTAGGCTTCTTCTTCTTTCTTGATTGCATCTCCGTTCTGGTCAGTGTTTGATCCTAGGTATGGGAATTCTTGTACTATTTCAATTTCCTCATTGTCTACTGTATATACTCATGGATAAGTCTAGAAATTTAGATTAAAAATTGATGTAAATACTGTTTTTTAATGCATAAATATAGTGAAAGGCAAGAGTTAATCTGCCCTGGGAGCACTGACCTCCTTCTATTCTCTCATCTATCGAGCCTTTAGTATAAGCACAAATAGTTACACCTGTTGGAATTTTGTAAGTTCTTTGGCATTGTTTTCCTTTATTTCATCTTTTACATCTTTCATTACAAGTCAAGTTTTACACTCGACTTATCCACGGGTCATATCAAAATCCATAATTTTGGTCCCCAAACCTGCCCTTGACTTACATATGAGGACGACTTATAGCTGAGTATATACAATATATTGATTTTGTGTATTTCTTCTGTACGAGGGTCATTCAACAAGTACTTAGCCTCATCGCCCGATGGCGCTGCTGTTACAAAAGAGTTTTACCATTGTGCAGTACATTCTTTTAGAAGCCTACTGTCAAAGTTTCAGTCAATTCCCTTCATTTGTTTTGTTTTGATAGCCTTTGGAAGCGAGTATGTCGGTCGGTTTTACAAAAATGGAAAAATAGCAATATCGTTCGGTGATTCGATTCTTGTTTTTGGAAGGGAAAACGTGCAGCGAAATCAAAGAGCGCTTGGGTGCTGTGTATGGTGACTCTTCTCCTTCGATGGCGACTGTCAAGAATTGGTTCAATGAGTTTGTTCATGGCCGCATGTCGGTTTTTGATGAGCCACGCCCAGGTGCCTGTTCTATCGGCCAGAAAGGTGATGGCCACCATTTTCTGGGATTCACAAGGTGTGATCCTCATCAATTACCTCGAGAAGGGTAAAACAGTCATGGGGCTCTACTATGCCGACTTATTGGGCCGATTCGACACCAAATTGAAGAAAAAACGGCCCCGTTTGGCGAAGAAAAAAGTGCTGTTCCACCACGACAACACGCCGGCTCACACCTCCGTGGTCACCATGGCCAAACTGGTCGAATTGGGCTGCGAATTGCTGCCCCATCCACCGTATTCTCCAGATTTGGCCCCCTGTGACTTCTTTTTGTTTCCAAACCTGAAAAAGTCACTTGCTGGGAAAAGATTTGTGTCGAATGAGGAGGTCATCGCCGCCACGGAGGCCTATTTTGCAGACCTCGGGAAAACGTATTTTTTGGACAGGTCGAAAAAGTTGGAGCATCGTTGGGCCAAGTGTATCGAGCTAAAAGGAGACTATGTTGAAAAATAAATTGCCACTTTTCCAAAATTTTTGTTTTTCTTTTGTAGGCTAAGTATTTATTGAATGACCCTCGTAGGTCCTTGCTATCCACTGGGGTTTGGTTCCAGGACCCTCCATGGACACCATAATCTGTGGATGCACAAATCTCATTAAAGACAACAGCATGGTAAAATGGCACCCCTTATATAAATTAACAAAATCAAGCGTTGCTACTGGAATTTATATCTTTTTATATCTCCTGGCAAACAGCAGCAAATTTGGAAAGTCTGGCTTTTAAAGGGAGTCTTGGCCTTCTGAGGTTTCAGTCACCTCAAGATGGAACCCGGACATCTCCCCCTACGAAGGCTGACACATCTGAAAAGGCGCGCACCATATGGCATGACATCTGGAAGCATTTTCTTTCTTTCTTTCTTTTTTGCCCCCCTAAGCGGAACAAAGCAACTCCATGAAGTCTCATATGGGGAGGGGGTGATGGAGGGGGAAAAATAATAAGCTGGTGTCTAGCAGATGCACACAAGATGCAAAAGCATGACTGATCCCCAAAACGAATCCCTCTGCCTTTTGTGTCCAAAGGGGTCTGGTTTCTAATTGAAAAGACCAATCCATCACCTGGCACCTCCTGGGGGCCCAGTCCAGTGGCACCAATGCAGAACCATACCTGCCTGGCCTGTCCACATCTGGGTGCTAATCCCCCCCAGGCACACACCTTGCTGTTGGTGTGCATTGTCCCCTGTCTCTCCTCCTGTTTAATTGTATCTTTGGCAAGTAGCTGCTAATCCCTCTGGTTTTTGTGTGCACCTGGATGGCTCCTGGTTCCCTCCCCTCTCAGCCCTGTTTGGAAAGGTCTCCCCGGAAGGGTGCTTTTGCCTCACTCCAGACAGGGTAGTGAGATATAAAAAGGGGCTGGCATTGTAGATGCTGCCAAGAGGAGAGAGAAAGAGGGAGAGAAAAGACAGAGAGAAAGAGGAAAGAAGAGCCTTGAGGGACCAGCCAGCACAGCAACAGGTAAGACACTCTTCCTCTGCTGCAACTTCACTTTTGGCTCTGCCCCTTTGGCACAAAGAGAGGCAGCTGGGCATCAACCCATTGCAAGCCTTCCTTCTTTAGTTAAGGGCTTTTACTAGCCATCTTACCCTGGGTTTACTTGCTTTGCTAGTTTGAGAGTAAGCAGGAAAGTTGAGGGAGGCACAAGACTGCTGGAATCCTGTTGTTAGTTCTGCACTGGAGCAGCCCCATGGAATCCATGGGATTTCCCTATGGGTTGATTCAGCCATGGACTGAATGGGTATGCTTTGACTAATAGGGAGTTTTTCACACTGGGGATGATTTCAGCATTAAAGAGAGATTAAAGCGCACTTAAAGCATCCTGAAAATAAAGCGACAATGGCGCAAAGAAAGTGATATCGGAAATGCGTTGTTGCTGAAATCCTTAAAGTAAAAAGATGTGAGTTAATGCTTCTTTGTGACCACTTTAATGGTGGGGTTTGTGTGAAGTTGTGTGAAATCGTTTTGTGTAATTACATGATTTTTCGGGGTTGAGCCATGGCAGTCAAACCAATGCCAAAGAGCATTATTTCTCCAGTGCAGACCCAGCCTGAATATTCAGGTTAATCTTTCAACAAATGGTTGGAAGGAAACCTGGTTCAGTGCTTTGCTCTGGTCCAGACAGAGGAATGATGCATTTAAAGTATAAGAGGACCAGAGACTCCAGATTCATTGGGATGATAGATCTGCTTGGGGTTTTCATATAAATTTGGAAGGAGCTATCCAACATGATGACGTGATTTCAGTGGGATATGGGAGGGGGGGAGCAACTCAGGCAGCCCTTTTAAATTTTGGACTAAAACCCACCACAGATTTCTGACTTCCATCCCTCACATGGAAACCATCAGCTGCCACTGGGCTGAAGTTGAAGTCAAACTTTAGGGGGAGGGGGCAACCTCTGAGCAATGGGGGAAATGAACCAGAAAACGAAGGAAGATCTTAGAAGTGATTTAATCTAACTAATGCAGGATGAACAGGGGTCTGGAAGCCAAACCTTATGAGGAGCAATGGAGAGAGTTGGGGATGTTTAGCTCAGAGGAGAGGAGACAGAGAAGTGACAGGATTGTCATCTTTAGAAGTCAGAAGGGACGGCATTGAGAAGATGGAACCAGTTTGGTGCGACTCCAAAAATTCCGTGCTCCTGCGGTTCTGTGATATGGCCATCTTCTAATATCTGAAGGGATGTTGTGTAAAAGGTGGAGCAAGCATATTTGTTGGTGCTCCAGAGATTAGAGCACACACCAGTGGGTTAAAATTAGAAGAAAAAAGATTTCACCTAAATATGAGAAAGGCTTTCTTGGCTATAAAGTCGGTCAGTGGAATAGATTCATAGAAGTTGGAAGAGATCCCAAGGGCCATCCAGTCCAACCGCCTTCTGCCATGCAGGAACTCTCAGTCAAAGAATCCCCAACAGATGGCCATCCAGCCTCTGCTTAAAGACCTCCAAAGAAGGAGACTCCCTCACTCTCTGAGGGAGCGCCTTCCACTGTTGAACAGCTCTTACTGTCAAGAATGTTGAGATGGAATATCTTTTCTTGTAGCTTGCATCCACTGATCTGGGTCCTACTCTCTGGAGCAGCAGAAAACAAGCTTGCTCCCTCCTCAATATGACATCCCTTCAAATACTTAAACAGGGCTCTCATGTCACCTCTTAACCTTCTCTTCTCCAGGCTAAACATCCCCAGCTCCCTAAGTCTCTCCTCATAGGGCTTTATGGTTAGACCCTTCACCAGTTTGGTTGCCCTCCTTTGGACAGGCTCCAGTTTCTCAACATCCTTTTTGAATTGTGTTGCCCAGAACTGGACACAGTATTCCAGGTGAGGCCTGACCAAAGCAGAATAGAGTGCCTTGAGTCCTACTCTCCTTCTTTGGAAGCCTTTAAACAGAAGGTAGGTGGGCAGCTTTCTGGGGTGCTTTCGTTGTAAATTCCTGCATGGCAGGGGGTTGGAATAGATGACCTTTGAAGGTACCTTCCAATTCCTAAGCTTCTATGGTTCTATGTACAAAGTGCACTATGGCCCCAGATGCTGATAACTGGTTACTGCCCATTTCTCCACAGTTCGTAGCATTGCCCAGCGCTTGCACAATGCCAGTTGACCGAGCTCAGTGTAAATCTCTGCTTGCAGAGTTATGTGAAAGTTGCGCTGTGCAACCTTTACATGGAATGGCATTGCGGTGCAAATGAACCAAGGCATGCACAATGTGCAATGCACATCTATGTAGAGGCATTTCTGTGTGTGATGTGCAATGCACAGCCATGCACACCTCTTTCCAACTCCCTTATTCTATGATTCTGTGTATATCTTGGAGGAGGTATTTTTATATACTCCAGCAAGATGTGCTTCAGAGTTGGAATTCCCTTGTTGTTTAGCACTCACTCTTGACCCCAAATAGTAGGTTGATGGCTATCATGTGTCTTTAAGTCACTTCCAAATTATGGCAACTCTAAGGGAAACCTCTCATGGGGTTTTCTTGGCAAGAATTTGTTCAGAAGGGGTTGCTCTTGCTTCCTTCAGAGGCTGAAATGAATATGGTTTGCCCAAATTCTCCCAGTGGGTTTCCATGGCTGAGGGGGGATGTGAACTCAGGACTCCAGAGTCCTAGTCCAACACTGAAACCATGACTCCACACTGACTGATAGGTTAGTTTCATCAACCATATCCATAACTGCCTATGAGATATCTCAAAAATGCTGGTTTTAATATAGATTAATTAATCTAAAATCCAAAAGGGCAGGTATGTCTACAATCTTGGAGACTGTTTTGCAATTACATATCTTCTAAGGGACAGAACTCATTCATGCCTTATTTTCTAGGCTGCATTTGCATGGCAGAAATAATGCAGCTTGACATTGTTTTAACTGCTATGAATGGCTGCTATGGAATTCTGGGATTTGTAGTTTGGGATTTGTAGTGTCAGAGAGCTTTGGTGCCACAGCAAACTGCAAATCCCAGGATTCAACAGGACAAAGCCCTGACAGTTAAAGTGGTGTCAAACTGCATTTTATTTTGTTTTTTGGAGTGCAGCTTTATTCCTCACCAAAACAATGTATTCCCAGTTTTGAAACAATTTGTAGGAAGATGAAATGTTTTAGAGAGAGTGTCTCACCTTCTCATTTTTACCATGCTGAGAGCCAATGTGGTGTAATGGTTGAGTGTTAGACGATGATTCTGGAGACCAACGTTCAAATCCCAGCTCGGCCACGTAAACTCAGTGGGTGACCATGGGCAAGTCACACTCTCTCAGCCTCGAGGGAAGGCAATGGCAAACCTCCCCTGAACAAATCTTGCCAAGAAAACCCCTGGATAGGTATACCGCCTTAGGGTCGCCATAAGTCGGGAATGAACCAAAGGCGCACAATGCACACACATACACATATTCGTACCATTAGGATGTGTAAGTCAGGGAGACCAAAAGTGGTGCTTCTTTTACTTGGAGGAAATACAGTCCCAGAGATAAGCAAGTAAGAGAAAACAGGGGGCATGCTTCTTATTAGATGGGATATAACTCCTAGGACAGATGGCCGGTGTTAGAGACGGAGGGAGAAAATCATTGCCCTGTCACCAAAAAAAACCCCAGAGGAATTCTTTCTTTCTTGACATCACTTCATTCATTTCATTTATTATGGCAAGTAGCCAGCATACTTTCTTGACATTGAAAAAGCAGTTTCCGCATCGCTCTGAAGGGATGCATTTCCACTGGCAAATGTGCAGCCCAAGAGCATAGATGTTTCCATGCCTCACATTTCTTCTGAGCAGAGAGATTCAAATGGATAAGACAGTGCAGATCATAGAATCATAGAATCGTAGAGTTGGAAGAGACCCCAAGGGCCATCAAGTCCAACCCCCTGCCATGCAGGAAATCACAATCAAAGCATCCCCGACAGATGGCCATCCAACCTCTGTTTGAAGACCTCTAAGGAAGGAGACTCGACTACACTACGAGGAAATAGTGTGTTCCACTGTCGAACAGCCCTTACTGTCAGGAAGTTCCTCCTAATGTTGAGCTGGAATCTCTTTTCCTGGAGCTTGCATCCATTGTTCTGGGTCCTATCTCTGGAGCAGCAGAAAACAAGCTTGCTCCCTCCTCAATATGACATCCCTTCAGCTATTTAAATAGGGCTATCATGGGACAAAAGAGTAGGTTGGGAGCACAGTCAGCATAGTGTAGTGGTTTGAGTGTTGGAATGGGACACTGGAAGACCAGGGTTCGAATCTCCCACTTGACCATGGAAATCTGCCAGGTGGCCTTGGGCAAGTCACTCTCTCTCTCAGCCATAGAGGAAGGCAAGGGCAAACCCTATCTGAACAAATGCTGCCAAGAAATGATACTTTCTGGCTGTGATAGTTTTGCCTTAGGGCCGTCCCATGTAAACCCATGTCACACTGTCTCAGCCGCAGAGGAAGGGCAATTAAGCTTGCCAAGAAAACCCTACAGAGTTTATCACACTGGGGCTGATTTCAGCATTAATGAAAGATTAAAGCACATTTAAAGCATCCTGCAGATAAAGCAAAAATGGTGAGCAATTGCATCTCCTGGCCCTTTCTCCTGCCCTAGTGACCAATCCTGTCAGTATTGCACAACTGTAAGTCCCCTAATCCTGCTTTATTGCTGCAAGAGATGGAAATGTCCTGTCTTGCCATTTCAGCCCCCTTCCGCAAGGGATCTCTGGTGCAACAATCAGAAGCAGGATCCCTTTCGCAATTCCTCCTTGCACTGGAGGTCACTGGTGGGATGCAGGTAGAAATGTCCATTTGCCGGACCCCAGCTGACCAGAGAAAAGACTCCCCCCTCCATCACTTGCAGTGGCTGATGCCCAGTAGAGCAAGATTCAGGAAGGGGGGAGCATTTACGATTGTGCGATAGTGATGCCACTGTGAAGACATTGTGTATATCTTTGTGTAAACTAAACTGTACACGTCTGTAACTGCAATCCTGAATTCCAGCCCCTGTTAAGAACAGGTCTTGCAGACTCAGGCTAGCCAGGGTCTCCTTGATGGAAGATATGTTCAGAAGGGGGCTGCCTTTACCTCCCTCTGAGGCTGAGAGAGTGTGACCTGCCCATGGCCACCCAGTATATCTTCATGGCTGATCAGGGATAAGAACTCCAGTTTTCTGGAGTCCTAGCTCAACACTCACACCACGAAACCAAGCTGGGTCCTCATCTGTGGGTCTCCATGGTTGAGTAGGGATTTGAATTCTGGTCTCCCGAAGTCTAACACCCCAACCATGACACCAAGTTGAGTCCACATCTGTGCCATCTCTATCCCTCTTTGGAGAGTGAAAGAGATGCTAGGTCTGGCCTGTTGTGCATTGGGAAGAAGGAGGCTGCAGTCTCCAGTCTTTCCTCCTGTTAACCCCACAGCACACAACACACAACAACAACAACAACAACAACAACAGGACTGTATGCAAACATTTTGGCCCAGTAGGTGCTACTGGAAATCATCCATGGTATATTTCCTGAACTCTCCCTTGAAACTTTATTCCTAGCTTCAAAGAACCTCAACAGGGGTGTGTGTGTGTGTGTGTGTATGTGTGTGTGTGTGTGTGTGTGTGAATAAGCCTTCCCTTCCCCACAACAGATGTGTCCATGTGAAGTTTATGGGAACACAATGGGAACAAGCAGCTCAGGGTAAGCGCATGGCACCTCCCAACATCTGGAGAAGATCTGGAACTACTTTCGGGTGTCTGTTTCGTAGCATGGGAAAAGGATCAACACTTCTGCGCTCTCACTATATTTCCCCAGAGGGCCCTTGGCAGAGAAGGCATAGGATGCAATGGAAGTCTTAGAGTGGGAAGGGACTGCCAGAGGTCATCCAGCGCAACCTGGGCAAGGATCTGCAGATAACTGGACATTATCAAACCAGGGCCAATTCCACCACAATTCCAAGATAATGGAAGCATAGCGCTATAGCGATCTATAGTTCCACTCAGTCGCACAATTGTGCTATAACAATAAAAACACAGTTATGTTCTGCATAGAAATGCTGACTGCATGATTGTATCATTAATAGATCATGATCAGACATTTACTCTTTAATACTCTAAGCTGCCCTGAGTCCCAGTTTTGGGGAAAGGGCAGGATATTAATAATACTAATGTTAATACTACTACTACTACTAACAACAACAACAATAGCTTCAACTTGAACTACAGCTTGCAATTTATTTTTAATTTTTTTTAAAAAAAACCCTTTTTGGGCTACAAGTCCCAAAATCCTCCAGCTAAGCTTCTGGAACTTTAGTCTAAAAGTCTACGGCTTGTCAAAAAAAAAAAAAAGTAATGTTTTTGCAAACTTTGGATCTTGTCACTCGCACTCTTTGTCCCGTCACAATTTCAGAGCTCTGTGCTCTTTGTGCTCTTTCTGTTTTGCAGACTCCCTGCCCTTTTCCTGAAGATGTTGGCTTCCCGGTGCAACAGCCTTCTGGCCATTCTTGGAGTCCTGCTGATCCGTTCAGTGGCAGGGGATCATGGGCCCTGTGCAGACAGCGGTTGGTGCCGGGATATGGACACGGAAGCCGAGGTGATGGTAAGTGGATGGTCACAGAGTCTTAGAGTTGGAAGAGACCCCAAGGGCCAGCCAGTCCAAGCCCCTTCTGCCATGCATCCCCATTGACAGATAGCCATCCAGCCTCTGTTTAAAGACCTCCAAAGAAGGAGACTCCAGCATTCTCCAAGGGAGTATATGCCACTGTTCATCAGCTCTTAACCATTAAAAAGTTCTTCCTAATGTTGAGGTGGAATCTCTCTTCCTGTAGCTTGCATCCATTGTTCCATGTTCTAGACTCTGTAGCAGCAGAAAACAAGTTTGCTCCATCTTCAGTGTGACATCCCTTCAAGTATTTAAACAGGGCTATCATATCACCCCTTAACCTTCTCTTCTCCTGGCTAAACATATCCAGCTCCCTTAATTGTTCCTCATAGGGCATGGTTTCCAGACCCTTCACCATTTTAGTGGCCCTCTTTTGGACACATGGCTCCAGTTTCTCCACATCCTTTTTAAATTGTGGTGCCCAGAACTGGACACATATTATTCCAGGTGAGGCCTGACCAAAGCAGAATAGAGTGGCACTATTACTTCTCTTGATCTAGACACTATACTTCTGTTGATGCAGCCTAGAATTGCATTGGCCTTTTTAGCTGCCACATCGCACTGTTGACTCATGTTCAACTTGTGGTCTACTTGGACTCCCAGATCCTTTTCACATGTAGTGCCAACACACATAAATTCTTATCTCATAGCTGTCCTATGGCACTCATGTCCTCAAGGGGTAGGGATGAAGGGTGGCTTAGATGCCTTTAAAAGGTGACTTATTGGCACATGTCTGATCAAGGAAATTCTGCGGTGCACATGTATGTGCCAACAAGTCACCCATTGACTTATGGTGCCCCCATGAATGTTGTAGGGTTTGCTTAGGCAAGAAAACCTCGGAAATGGTTTGCCAGTTCCTTCCTCTACAAAAGGAGCCAAAAAGTGCCTGGGATTTCTTGGTGATCTCTCATGGGAGTATTTTCCCCCCAAAATATTTTTATTGAAATTGTTCTAAATCACATTTATAAGATACACTTCTTGTACAATAAACATACATATTCACAACAAAGACTACAAAAATTTGCTGATGACAAAAACTTAATCCTTTCTGCATCATTCATTACTTCCTTATGGCCAGCTTTGATCATTTTCCTTTTCTGTTGCTAAGCAAAAAAGACTCTGAAACTGAAAAAGAAATTCATGTTTCCTTTCCTAACTTTTCTTAGGTTTAATCCTTCTCATTTCAAACATATCTTTCTCTATTTAGCTGGACTCTGCCTTTGGATTACTTTTCATCTTGTTTTACTTATATTTCTAGGTGATCTCCCATCCAGGTATTAACCAGAGCTGAGCCTACTTAGCTTGCAAAATCAGACAGCATCCGGTGCCTTATTGATCCCTTTGGAGAGGCAGGATATAAATAATTTATTATTATTATTATTATTATTATTATTATTATTATTATTATTATTAAAGTCCTAAAGTGTGCCATATTCAGAGTTGTAAAAAGCTAATTTGGGGGATTACAGCACCCATAATCCCCCAGACTGCAACTGGAGAATTGTGCAAAAAAGCAACTTTTCCTGACTCTGACTTATGAGTTTATGACACTGGGGCAAGTTTCAGCATTAAAGAGACATTAAAACGCATTTAAAGCATCCTGCAAATAAAGCAAAAATGGCAAGTAATTGTGCAAATGATTATCACACCGAATTGTTCAAATGAAGTGATATCAGAAATGCATTGTCACTGAAATCCCAAAAGTAAAGAGATGTGCATTAATGTGTCTTTGGGACCACTCTAATGGCGGATTTTGTGCGATGTTGTGTGAATTTTTCCAGAATATTCACGGGATAAACTCCCAATCTCCTTCATATGATAAACTCATATATTATATTATAAGGCAATGGTGAACCTCCTCTGAGCAAATCTTGCTGAGAAATCCCTGTGATAGGGTCACTATAAGTCGGAAATGACCTGAAGGCACACAACAAGATCAAGAAAGACATCACAACTTACTTTATTGTGTTGTTGTTGATGTTGCAATTGTGACCTGAGCGCACCAGGTGACACCTTAATGTGGGATGACACTAGTGCTTCTCAAACTCTGTCTTTGGGCAGAAAGGGGCTGTGGCATCCACCTGTCTCCCTTTAAAATGCCGAACTATTATTATTATTATTATTATTATTATTATTATTAACACAATATTGAGCATTCTGTTTGTTCTTAAAATATTTGAGAGTGTTTTTGCTCCAATTACAGAGATGTCCCTAGACTCCATCTTTCTTTGCAATAGTGCAACACCAATTTCCAATCCTCATTCCATCGTTGGAGTGGCTTTTCATTCATTTCATTCTATCCATATCTAGCATATCTAGTACTTTAAACACTCTTCAATTGTTGGTTATTTCGGGGCTTTTCCATTGCAAAAACAATCCTTGCTGCTGACACTGTATATAATAAACAATGTCGGTGTTTCCTTCATATTTTGTGCTGCACAATATTTAACAAGAATAATTCTAGATCTAAGTCAAATTGAATTTTAAACATTTGTTGCATTGTTTTATGGGATCTGACTCCAAAATTTCTTAACTTGTGGACAGGCCCACCATATATGACAGAACACTCCTTCCGATCGATTACATTTCCAACATTTTCCGTTTCCATTTTCATCGATTGTTGCCAGGTATCATCTATGCATCATTTCATAGACATTTTCCTTCAAATTTTAGGTCCTGAACCCAGGCTTTCTCCCATATATATATATATATATATCTCACACACACATCAAACAAACAATCCAGCAAACGTGTCAAAATAAAACTAACAAATGTACTGACAAACATACAACATTGAAACAAATATACAAAATAGGTTACAGTCATTCCTTTCACTTGATACTTATCACTGTTTCTTGTTCTTTCCCATCTTTTTCCGTAATACTTATAGTTGGGATGTTCTCCTTTCTTCCTTATATAAAGATATACTTTCTTCCAATCATCTACGTATGATTCTTTTGTACTGTCACTTAATTTTTTTTGACATTATATCTATCTCCATTATTATTATTATTATTATTATTATTATTCTTTATTTATAGAGCACTGTAGATTTACACAGCGCTGTACATACAAACAATGCAATCGATAAAAATGAAACCTGCCAAAATACATATAAATCATATCCAACAGTTTAATAACCCATTCGTTGATTTGCATTTCCTTTTTTATTCTCCAATACCTTGTGTCAATTACGGTACTCATTCTGTCGGGAGACTTTCTCCCATCTTTCTAAATGGATTACATGGCCAATTCTTTAAAAGCATCACCTTTTACCAAATTTTCACTTCAACCACATGTGACTCAATCTCATTGGAGAGGCGGGGTATTATTATTATTATTATTATTATTATTATTTGTAACTGCATTTAGGCTGTGTGTAAAATTTTGATTTTGCTAGTTGTCATGTCTCAATTATTGTCTTTGCGTGCAGTAATATACAGGAATTGCAATGAATGAGGAAGGAGGTAACAGGGAAAAAACGGGAGCATGATGCTTTCTCCTCTGTGTGATAAAAGGCATTTTCCTGGGAAAGTTGCACAATCGCGGCAAAGATTTTCAGATGACGTTGCAATCTAGGAGGAAGTGTGTGTGTGTATCTTAATCATATTAATCATTGCATTCCATCTGTTCTCTCCACCTTACCCTTAACTTGATCTAATTACTGTGTTAAAGTGGTGTCACTTTAACTATCCACATTCACTGGGGTTAAAGGCACAGGACCCCCAGGAAAGGGGGGGGGGAATGCAAATAAAAATACTATTTTTTAAACTTGAGAGATCACCTCTCTGGGAAATTCTAGGTCCTCCAGATCATGTCTGTGAAAAATATCTGTGGGATGTTGACCATAGAATTGCACTAGAGGACCTACAAATGCCCAGAGAAGTGTTTTCTCTAGGAATCTCTGGGTTGCCCGGTGTGACTTCTCATGTATGTTCATGCTGGAGAAATTAGAGATTAAGCACCACAAATCAAAAAGGATGTTGAGAAACTGGAGCGTGTCCAAAAGAAGGTGACTAAAATGGTGAAGGGCCTGGAAACCATAAAACCCTATGAGGACATACTTAGGGAGCTGGGGATGTTTAGCCTAGAGAAGAGAAGGTTAAGAGGTGATATGATAGTCATGTTTAAACATTTGAAGGGAAGTCATATTGAGGAGGGAACAAGCTTGTTTTCTGCTGCTCCAGAAACTAGGACTTGGAACAATGGATGTAAGCTCCAGGAAAAGAGATTCCAGCTCAACATTAGGAAGAACTTCCTGAGAGTAAGGGCTGTTTGACAGTGGAACATACTCTTTCAATGAAGAGTGGTGGAATCTCCTTCCTTGGGGGTCTTTAAACAGAGGCTGGATGGACATCTGTCTTGGGTGCTTTGATTGAGAGTTCCTGCATGGTGGAATGGGATTAGACTGGATGGCCCTTCTAATCGCTTTCAACTCTATGATTCTATGCTTCTATGATTAGAGTATGTATTGCAGTTGGCTCTCCACATTTGTGGCTTTGACTTTTTCGGATTTGATTATTTGCCATTTTGATTAATATGTTCTCTCTAGGAATCTCTAGGTCCTTCAATACAATTCTGCCAGATTTTGACCACAGAGTTGTGCTGGAGAACCTAGAAGGTCCTAGAGAAAACACTGCTCTAGGCATGTGTAGGTCCTCCAGCATGACTCTATGATCAATTTCTGGCAGATGTTGACCATAGAGTTGCACTGGAGGACTAAGAGATTCCTACAGAGGTGTTCTCTCAAGTCAAAAGAACAGTGTTTTTTTAGTTGCAGTTTTTCCACATCCACGGGGCTCCTTCACCCAAAGCCTAGTGAATGTGGAGGGACCACTGTAATCAAATCCATGAATAACCAAATCCGTGTAAGTCAAAGCTGCAAATGTGGAGGGACAACTGTACTTCTGCAGTGCGGGTGCAGCCAGATTCTCCAATGTCTTTCATGCTGTGACAATTTCTAGTCTTGCTGCACATAACAGAACTGATAGGAGATCTTTACACGACACATACTTAATCTCCCTTTCAAACAGAGATATCATGAGTAGTTCTGGATTATTATTTATTGCTGAAGATGTCTAACTGCCCCACTCTCTTTCCTCTTCCATTTTTCAGCAGTGCCTCCAAGCCTGTAGGTCGGACCTCTCATATTCTGTCTCAGATGAGACCCCCGTCTACCCGGGCAATGCTCACATGCAGCCCCTGTCAGAGGACATCCAGAAATACGTCATGAGCCATTTCCGTTGGGACAAATTTGGCAAAAGCAATGACAACGGGAGCAAAGGGGACAAGGCCGACTTGGACCACAAAGGTGAAGAACTCCATGTTGGAAGAGGCTCCCTTGCCGCTGTCGTCCCGGCTTCGTCACAAGACCATGGAAGCTGGGAAGAGGACCTCGGGAGTGACCTGGAATCCCTTGAAAGGCAGGAAGGGAAGAGGTCCTACGCCATGGAGCACTTCCGATGGGGAAAACCAGTTGGCCGGAAACGGAGACCCATCAAGGTCTACCCCAACGGAGTCGAGGAGGAGTCGGCAGAGAGCTACCCGCAGGAGTTCAGACGAGATCTTTCCTGGGAGACAGACTACCCCGAATCCGACTCCGTGTCTGACGAAGGCCATCCGGGTGAAACCAAGAAGGACAACGCTCAATACAAGATGCACCACTTTCGGTGGAACGCTCCATCCCCCAAGAGAAAGCGCTACGGTGGATTCATGACCTCCGAACGCAGCCATACCCCTTTAGTGACTCTTTTTAAGAATGCCATGGTCAAAACACCGTACAAGAAAGGCCAATAAGAAAGAGAGGAACGGGGGAGACAAGAGCCATCCCCTACACAGCGGGTGGAGGGGGGAATCGGGGTGCAGAGACACCCCAAGTATAGATATCTCTGGCACATACCGTCATTTAGAAGACCATTTATTTTATGTTGTTCTTACTTGTTGTTAATAATTGAGGGAAGTCGCTGTCTAGAAGCCGGTTTGATGCTTGCGTTCTGGTTTTGAATGTACAAAATAATTTGAGGGGTTGAATTGGACGGTGGGTTGATGTCTTAATCCAAGGTGTAGGCATCAGGAGGGCAAAGGGAAGGGGGCTAGCTAGCTATCTTTTGCAAAGGCAGAGTATTTTCATATTTTAAACCAGCTGTACTATACTGTAAATGAAGGGGGTTAAAGATATAACAATAATACTAATAATGACGACAATACATCTTTTGCAAGCTAAACAAGGTCTCTGAGGTTTCTTTGGGTGATGTGGTGGTGATCTTTGAAAGCAAGTGCATGGTTGCAAAGAGCATGAACTAGGCTCTGAGATACTTGACACCAAAAATGGAGTCCCAAAACGTACTCACAAGTAAATGCCCTCATTGCTAGAAGGCATTGGCTGCAGAGCCTGGAGGGGCATCTTTCAGGACTGCTTCAGTTGTGTATTCCTGCATGGCAGAAGGGGCCTTTGGAGACCCTTCCAATTCTGTGGCTCTGTGGTATAGCCATCTTCAAATAGCTGAAGGAATGTCATGAAGAAGGTGGAGCAAGCTTATGTTCTGGTGCTCCAGAGACTAGACCACAATCCAATGGGTTCAAATTACAGGAAAAGACATCCCATCTAAACATTAGGAAGAACCTCTTGACTGTAAAGTGTGTTTTACAGTGGAATAGACTTCCTTAGGAGGGAAGGGACTCTTTTGGGGGGGGGGGGGGTTTTTAAGCAGAGGTTGGATGGGCATCTTTCAGGAGTGCTTCAGCTGTAAATTCCTGCATGGCAGGGGGCTGGATTGGATGACCCACCTTAGGACCCATTCCAGTTCTAAGATTCAATGATTCTATGTGCAAAGTGCACGATTTCCCCAGCAGCTGATAACTGGTTACTGCCCACTTCGCCACATTTCGTAGCATTGCCCAATATTTGCCATATTGCTGACCGATTATAGTTGAGATTCTGCATCAGCTGAGTGTAATTCTCTGCCTGCAAAATTATGCAATAACTTTGCTATGCAATCTTTCCATTGAATGGCAGTGTGGTGCAAATGAAACAAGGCATCCAAGGCAGGCACCGTGAGCAATGCACATTCATGCAGATGCCTAGCTATGTGTGATGTGCAGTGCACAGCCATGCACAATGCAATGGCATGCTCAACTCTGCTTTGGCAACCTCGAATTGAATGGGGACGTTGTTCATCATGAAAGACACAACATCAGAATTGACTCCACTGTATGAATATAAGGGCTAAACCCCAATAAGAACTAAATCAATATATATGCATATAACGCTATGTTGTATCAATTAAGTTGTGTATGCCAACAAGGAATTACCACAACAAACAGACAAACCTTGAATTTCCAGGTGCTAATATAAAAAGAGAGTTATCAAATACAAGGAGAATACCATTTTAGTAAGTTGTTGTTGTTGTGTGCCTTCAAGTCATTTCTGACTTACGGCAACCCTGACACAGGGTTTTCTTGGCAATATTTGTTCAGAGGAGGTTTGCCATTGCAATCCCCTGAGGCTGAGAGTATGTGACTTGCCCAAGGTCACCCAGTGGATTTATATGGCTGAGACAGCACTGCACAGGCACAGTACAACCCATTTGTATGATTTGCAGAGACCACGAAGAAGAAATGTAATTCTCCAACGTTCACAAAAATGCTCCAGTAGTGATGGATGGAAACTCCCATGTTTGGTGGTGTGTGTGTGTGTGTGGGGGGGTGCATTTAATCTGCTCTGGGTTTTAGCCTAGACTCTACAGATGTTATACAATGTGCTGAATCTATTTTAAGGATAGGGTTCAGTGCCTCTTTTAAAGGGCAGTCTAAGGGTGCGTTCCCACTATGATTTAAAGTGAATTGCTGATCAGGTTATATGACCATCGTTTCCATTTGAAACCGGTTCTGATCCTACTTTGATCAATTTATTTCCCGATATAGCAAGGCAAATGCAAAAACCCCACTCTTTTCTGATACTAGTTCTTTGGCAGTTCTTTTGAAAAGAATCAATTCTGAAGTGTGTTCAACAAGTGGGAACGACAGATCTGAGTCGCATCATTCTGGGGGGGGGGGGGGGGCTAATGGCAGAGGGGTGCTTACCATCCCTCCTCAGTTTTTGGGAGATCTAACATTTTGTGCTTGTGGTGTGACCTATTGGCACATGATTTTTTTTTAATTAAACTGACAGAAGTTTTGATTCACTGATTTTGTAACTACTTGCAATCAGTGAAGTAAGTAGTTGCAAAACCAATGAATCAAATCTTCTATCATTTTTTTAAAAATAACATTGATAGAAGATTCGATTCATTGGTTTTGCAACTACCTGCCACACTGATTGCAATTAGTTGCAAAATCAATCAATTGAGTCTTCTATTAATTTATTTTCAATATATATAGTTCCCAAGCCGGGCTGCCTGGGCTGCTGCATACGTCACTGAAGATGCACAGATGGTCGACCTGCATTTTGAAGTGGTACAAACGAGTGGGAATGACAATCGTGCTGAAAAAGAAGCAATTACAAGGGGATAATGAAAAGATCCACTTCCATAGTGGGAACAACGGACCTTTTGGAATCGATTTACCAACACGGAGCAAAGATAAATTGCAAACCAGTTGAAATGTATGTGGGAATGAACCGTAAATGAGCTTTGCCACCCTACTGACACTGGCATAGATGCCACCAGGTGCTGCCACATTCCCAGAGTCCAAATTCATAAACATTCCAAGGTTGCATGGCTACAAGGGGAATCTTGGTATTTCGTCATCTCAAGATAGATTACCCTGCCTTAATTACTACTCAGGCAGAGTTATACAGGCATTCCTCAGGTAACCAAGTTAATTGAATCCACCTTGAATCCCATTGTGGGAGAAAGGTGGGATATGTCAGTAAGCCACAAGCCAATCAATAGGAGAAAGATCTCTGTCCTTTGCAGCTGATGCTACCCAGCAAAGCAGGATTGGCAGATAAGATTATGGCAATAATGTCATGGTTGGAATATATAGGCACTTTAAATATGACTCGGGGTCTGAACAGACTGCTCCTAAGGGGCAGCCTGCAGCCACCCCTTTCATGGTTGGATTGGGGCCATGGCAACTACATGCCATGGCCCCAATCTGGCCATTTTGCAGTGCAGAAAGGGTGCCATAGTAGCCAGCGTTGCGGCTTTTCAGTGCTCCTTTGGCACTGTGTCATCTCAGCGCCAGAGGAGCTCCGAGATGCCATGCGGCATCGCACCGGCATGGGTTGGAGTTGGAGCATACATTATGTGGATACCAGGCTCCCACTCTGCCCCTGTGCTGGCCTTTATCATTGGTCTGTCGAGGCTGTCAGTTACAGATGCATAACCCTAGGTTATGTATCTGTAACTGCGATAGCCAGTATCTGTCTTACGGTAACAGATGAATCATCAATATTAGATATTATTTGATGAATGACTAGCTATGGAACCTTGGGCCATGAGCTGTGGAAAGGCAGTTAATCCTTGTTAGACACTGCAAACCAAATAACATTTTTCTTGAGCGAACTGTTGGCCTAATAATAACAACATGCATTTACTTTTACTTCACTTTCCCATGTACTTTAGTACAATTCGCTCAACTGACCTCCTTGGAACAACAGATGAACTAGACAGCTGCTAAATCAAATAATCAATCCAACACTGTGAATCAACTTAGGTTGGTTTACCTGAACCTCCTGATATGTATTCATTCTTCTCTCTTCCACATTGTCCTTGGAGATGCCGTCATCTCGAAGAAAGGAAGAAATTTTGAGTTCAAGGACGGAAAGAACAGGCATAAATGTCTGCATTTTCCTGCACGTACATCTCTTGCTTTC
Organism: Sceloporus undulatus; assembly: GCF_019175285.1. Taxonomy (NCBI): domain Eukaryota; kingdom Metazoa; phylum Chordata; class Lepidosauria; order Squamata; family Phrynosomatidae; genus Sceloporus; species Sceloporus undulatus. The sequence goes on along the minus strand of NC_056522.1, from coordinate 3,016,748 downwards.
CAGATTGCTTGAAGGCCACACAACGGCATTTGATGATGAATCATTGACCCATAATGGTTCAGAACAAATGAGATGCTGGTGGTAGAGATGGGCAAGCAGAGCCAGGTATCATGGCCAGGTTGGGTCACACAGAATGTGAACTCGAAGTTTGGAAGCAACATACTAAAACTGATGGAATTAGTATTTTTGTTGTTGTTGTTGTTACACTGGGCCCTTGGTATCTGCTGGGGTTTGGTGCCAGGATGCCCCATGGATATGAAAATCCGTGGATGCTCAAATCCCATGATATACAATGGCATAGCAAAATCCCTTATTTAAATGACAAAATCAAGGTTTGCTTTTTGGAATTGCTATATTTTTGGAATATTTTCAAGCCACGGATGCTTGAATCTGTGGATAAAGAGTTCATGGATACAGAGGGACAACTGTATATATTTTTAATATCCCACTTTCCCCCAAAATTGGGACTCAACATGTGTTGGCTCTCCATGTTGGTGGGGTTGGTGAATCTGCGATGGCTTTTCATCCAAACTTTAAAGGGGATAGCCAAGGTGCTGAAGCTAAAATTGAAATAGTCAACAAAATCCCTTACTTTGGATTAAATATTGATCGTTATGGTGACTACGGTCAAGAAATCAGAAGAAGACTGGAAATGGGGTGGGCAGCTAGGAACGAACTAGAGATCACTGGGTAGTGAATCCTATCCTTCCCATGGCTCCACACATTTCTCCTAACCTGATCCCCATTCGGCCTCTTCCTGTCGCTCTGCGGCCCCTAAAGCAGCAGCAATTCATGACCTTTTTCTCTCCAAATCATTTAATCTCCTCGCTCTCAAAGAAACCTGGCTCCTAGCCCATGATACTGCTACCTCCGCTGCCCTTTCTCTTGGTGGTCTCTCCTTCACCCACACTAGCCGCCCTGAGGGTTGAGGAGGAGGGGTTGGTATCTTGCTATCTAACTCCTGCCAGTTTCAAGTTCTCCCCCCCCCCCCCCCCCCGCTATCATTTCTCTTCCTTTGAGTTTCATCCTGTTAGACTCTTTTCTCCTCTACAGCTCCAGGTTGCAGTTATCTATCGCCCTCCTGGTTCTGCCACCCAGTTCCTCTCAGACTTTGAATCATGGCTGACATTCATTCTTTCAGATTCAGTCCCCACTTTGATCCTAGGTGACTTTAATATCCACGTTGATGATTCCAATAACCCTACAACGTCACGCTTCAACTCTCTCCTAGCTGCTTTTGGCCTCCAACCACACTCCAACTCTTCAACTCATTCTCTCGGTCACTGTCTTGACCTAGTTCTTGCTGCAAACTGCACCATTTCTGACTACCTGGCACTTGACTTTCCACTATCTGACCATCATTTAATCTCCTTTGCTCTTACTTATACTCAACCTCCTCGTCACACTGTTCAACGCTATTTTCGTGATCTTCAATTTGTTAACTTTAACCATCTTGGTCTGACCCTGGATTCATCTCTCTCTTCCCTAAATCTCGGGGATTCTGCTGATTCAGCAATGTCTTTATTTAATTCCACTCTTTCCTCGACTCTTGACCATTTTGCCCCTGTTTCTGTACGCACTTCTTCCTCTAAGACTAGGCCTCAGCCCTGGCTTACCCCCATCATCAAGTTTCTCTGGTCCTGCTCTAGAGCAGCCGACTGTCTTTGGAGAAAGTCCAAAGAGTGGGCTGATTTTATTCATTACAAATTTATTCTTTCTTCTCTCTCATGCGCCCTCTCTATGGCAAAACAAAATTATTACAAATCATTGATCTCTGCCAATGAGAGGCACCCACAGCGCTTGTTCTCCACCTTAAACACTTTGCTTAAACCTTCCTCTCCTCCTGTCTCTTCATCTTTCTCTCCTAATGACTTTGCTAACTATTTCATCTCAAAGATTACCACTATTCACTCTGAGATAGTCCCTCCTGACTCTTCTTCTGCTCTTAATCTTCTATTGCCCTCGCCTAAAAAATTTTCTGCATTTCCCTCTGCTTCTTTGGATGAACTCTCTACACTTCTGAACTCTTCCAAACCTGCAACCTGTCCTCTTGATCCAATTCCTACTCGTCTTCTAATCTCTATAGCTCCCTCCTTTCTGCCCTCGCTTCTCCATAGCTTCAATCTCTCTCTCTCTACAGGCTGCTTCCCGTCGGACTTCAAACATGCTCTCATTTCCCCAATTCTGAAAAAACCTTCTCTTGACCCCTCCTCTTTGTCTAGCTATCGTCCGATTTCTCTTCTCCCCTTTCTTTCTAAAGTTTTGGAATGGGTTGTTTATTCTCGCTGTCTTGAGTTTCTTGAAGCCAACTCCATCCTCGATCCCTTTCAGTCTGGTTTCCGCCCAAGGCATTCTACAGAGACAGCTCTCACTAAGATCTCGAATGACCTTTTACAGGCCAAGGCTAATGGCCTTTACTCTGTTCTCATTCTTCTCGATTTGTCTGCAGCCTTTGACACCGTTGATCACTGTCTCCTAATTGACATACTCTCTGACCTTGGGTTCTCAGACTCTGTTCTCGACTGGTTTAGATCTTACTTGTCTGGCAGATCTTTTGCAGTAGTTGCAGGGGGTCTGACTTCTTCTCCTGTTCCCTTATCTGTTGGAGTTCCCCAGGGCTCTGTTCTGGGTCCCCTTCTGTTTTCTCTCTACACACTGTCCTTAGGAAAACTCATCAGCTCTTTTGGCTTTTCCTACCATCTCTATGCCGATGACACCCAGTTGTATCTTTCCACCCCGACCTTTCTCCAAGGCTTGAACAGCAAGTTTCATCATGTCTCACAGCCGTCTCGCAGTGGATGTGCCATCGGCGTTTGAAGCTCAACATGTCCAAGATGGAGCTTCTTGTCTTTCCTCCTAAGCCCACCCTTCAACTCTCCTTTTCTGTCTCTGTGGACAACATTTCTATTCAACCAGTCCAGCAAGCCCGCAGTCTTGGCTTTATCTTTGACTCTTCTCTGTCGTGTATCCCTCAGATCCAGACCACAGCCAAGGCTTGTTGATTCTTTTTGTACAATATTGCCAAAATCCGACCATATCTCTCAGCCTGCACTGCCATGATCCTGGTCCATGCCCTAGTGGTCTCACGACTTGATTACTGTAATGTCCTCCTGGCTGGGCTTCCTCTTTCTCACCTCCGTCATTTAATCTCTGTCCAGCATTCAGCTGCACGCATTATCACTTCCACCCACCGCTCTAACCACATCTCTCCTGTGTTGGCATCCCTTCACTGGCTCCCACTCCCTTTCCTCATTCAGTACCTAATGGCTTGGGCCCAGGATACCTGAAGGACCGCCTCTCCCTGTACATTCCGTCCCGCACCCTCAGAACATCTGGGCAGCGACTACTTAGGGTGCCTGGGGCCAGGCTTACCTCCACTGCGCGGAAGACATATTCCATCGCCGCCCCGGCCCTTTGGAACACGCTGCCCACAGAGCTCCGCTCGGCCACCTCCCTGGCCCAATTTAGAAGGGATCTAAAAACCCTTCTATTTCAGGCTGCATTCCCCGATTAAAGTCCAGTAGGCCTCCTTTCCTCTTTTATTGGCAAGAGGATTGGCTAATCGGGGCTTTTATTCTGTTTTGCTGTATCTGTTTTTAATCTGTAATATTTTGTATGTTGCACTGTTTTATTATGTTGTTAACCGCCCTGATCTTTGGAAGGGCGGTATAAAAATAAAAATTTTATTATTATTTATTATTAGTACAAGCTTCTGCTGTACTTAAAGCCCTCCATGGACTGGTCCCTCCTTACTTATCAGACCTTCTTTCTCCTCACCTTCCCACTAGGGCCCTTCGTTCTGGTAGTCAAGGTCTGCTGTCACAGCCCAGGATTTCCTCTGCCCCATCTCGGATTCGCCCCTTTTCATTCGCTGCCCCTCACTCCTGGAACCTTCTTCCCCCACAAACAAGAGCCATCACTTCTTTAACCAGCTTCAAAACGGAGTTGAAGACCATCCTGTTCAGAGAAGCGTTCCCAGGCATTGCATAACTGTCACTTGCCATTTGATGTTCTTTTGTTGTCTGTTTTATTGAATCATTTCCTGTATTGCTATGTATTTTATATGTATTATCCTACTAGAGAGGCCCCTTCCCCACCACCTTTCCCTTCTCCTTTTGTGTTGTGTCTTTTAGATTGTAAGCCTGAGGGCAGGGAACCGTCCAATTAAAAAGATTGTATGTACAGCACTGTGTACATTTACAGCGTTAATAAATAAACAATAATGATAATAAAAGATCAGGAGCCCTGGTGGCGCAGTGGTTCAATGCCTATACTGCAGCCACTCACTCACAAACCATGAGGTTGTGAGTTCAATGCCAGCGAAAGGGCTGAAGCTCGACTCAAGCTTGCATCCTTCCGAGGAGGTTGCTAAACTGAGTACCCAGATTGTTGGGGACAATTAGCTTACACTTTGTTAACTGCTTAGGGAGTGCTTAAGTGCATTGATAAGCGATATAGAAATGTACTTGCTTTTGCTATTGGTATTGCTATCTTCAACTGTAAAGATACACATCTGAACACTAAAGTTAGAATTGGCCAAGCCACTCTATTCCCCATCAACATGTTAGTGGCCTTGGGTCCCACTTTATGAAAAAGGCGGGATTAAAAATAAAACCAATAAAATAATAAATAAATAAATAAATAAAACATGCATGAATGTGTGAGCTGGACAGTGAAGAGGACAGAGAAGAGGAAAATCAATGCACTTGAGATTTGATGCTGGAGAAGAGTGTTAAGGACACCATGGACAGCCAAAAAGACAAACAAATGAGTTCTGGCACAGATAAAGCCCACACTCTTCATGGAAGCCAAGATGTGAAACTGGGGCTGTCGTACTTTGGCCACTTCATGAGAAGGCACAACTCACTAAAAAAGAAAAGTCGATGGAAGCAGAAGGAGGGGAAGACCACAGATGGACAGATGGTTAGACCTGATCAGGGAGGTCACAAGCCTGAGTCTGCAGGACCTGAGAAGAGCAGTTGAAGACAAGGAGTCTTGGGCCGCGTCCCCACGATTTAAAGCAAATTGCTCATTGGGTTATATGACCGTCATTCCCATTTGAAACTGATTGCGGTCCTACTGTGATTGGTCTCAACTGTAATGAAGCTAGGCAAATGCAAAAAAAACCCAAAAAACCCTTTCCTGACACTAATTCTTTGGTGGTTCTTTTGAAAAAAATCGATTCTGAAGTGTGTTCAACAAGAGGGAATGATGGATCTGAATCACATCATTCTGGTGGGACTCATGGCAGAGGGGTGTTTACCATCCCTTCTCAGTTTTTGTTAGATCTACCACCACCACCACCCCCAAACAGTGCTGCCTTTGTGCTTCTGGTGTGACCGATGGGCGCATGGATTTTAAAAAAAAATTGATAGAAGATCCGATTCATTGATTTTGCAACTTCTTGCAATCAGTGAAGCAAGTAGTTGCAAAACTAATGAATCAAATATTCTATCATTTTGTAAACAAATATAGTTCCCAAGCAGGCCTGCCGCTTATGGCACTGATGACGCGCAGATGATTGACATGCATTTTGAAGTGGCACAAACTAGTGGGGATGGCAATCATGCCAAAAAAGAAGCAATTACAAGGGGATAATGCAAAGATCTGCTTCATAATGGGAATGACAGACCTTTTGGAAACGACTGACAGACATGGAGCAAAGGTGAATCGCAAACTGGTTTAAATGTAAGTGGGAATGAGCCCTTGGAAAGTGATCATCCACAGGATCCCCATGAGTCAAGGCTGAGTCAAGGCAGTTAATGACAACAACGTCACTCCACTGAAAACCTCCTTCCAGCTTTGAAGGGCAGCCATTGATGACAATTCTTTGAGCAGCTTTCCAACCAATTATGGATCCATCTGTATTCCCATCTGTGACACATTCAATCAGTTTGATAATCGAAATAGCATGGGGGACCTTGTCCAATGCTTTGATGAAATCCAGATAAATACATCCACACAATTCCCACCATCTACAGAACGAGTGATCTGATCAAAAGGAGGTATAAGATTACTTTGGAAGGATTTGTTCTTGACCAAACTATGCTGGTTTCTACTGCATCGCCATCGAGACAACCTGCGATTCTTAAACTATTGATCTTTCTTCTTCCCGTTCTCATGCCTCGTTCCTCTGAATCAAATCCTGCTTTGTGTACAAGCAAAAGAATTACAAGTTGTTTAAATGCCTGGGACTCTTTGTGAGTTAATGCAGGGATACAACACATTAACTACAGCCGTCTGGTTTAAACCCAACCACTTCTCTCCTCTAGTTTACATATATTTCTCTCGGTTGCAGCATTCCTTTGTGAAATGCAGCACTGAAGGACAAGGACAGGGAAGTAGTTCAGCTAACATTGGCACCTTTTGAGAAACTTCAATGAATCACTCGTTGACTGTTACCGCTAAGAAACATCACACACACACACACACACACACTCCCCATTGGCACTGTGTTTTGTAAAACATCAAATCCGTCTTCAGTGGGGCTCAGGAGCAATGAGGAATTAAAAAAGTGATTTATATAAATTCAGGATGTGATGACATTCAGAACACTGTGCATACTTTGCTTTTCTTGCTCTCATAACCAGTTTAGTTGTGTATATGTCTGTATTTGTTTATATATTTTCTTGTAACCCGCCTTGATTCTTTTGGAAAGGCAGGATATGGACAGGTTGCTTACCTGTAACTGTGTTTCTTCGAGTGGTCATCTGCGAATACATACAAATGGGTTGTACTGCGCCTGCGCAGTGCCTTCGGAAACTTCTGGAATCACTAGGCAAAGTACACTTTGCAACATGTTGAAACTTTTTGGCGGTAACCCCGCCCATCCCCTATAAAACCTCCGTTCCCGCTCTTTTCCCCAGTTCCGCAATTTTTCCGCCGTGAAGGCGACAAGAGAATGAGCCAATGTGAGCAGGACACTGAGGGGAGGATGGGCGGGATTTGTATGTATTCGCAGATGACCACTCGAAGAAACACAGTTACAGGTAAGCAACCTGTCCTTCTTCTTCGTGGTCTCTGCGAATCATACAAATGGGTTGAGACTGGCAAGCTAAGGTCAGTGGAGGCGGGAGTGTCATGATATTTGAAAAACATCATAATCAATAACCAATAAAGATAACTGAACACCAGTATATGAGTAATTGTTTTGTTTATAAACTTGGAATAAAATCCCACCTCATAAAACAAGCCTGAACGAGGACCTCCAATACTTCCAACAAAGAGACTATCAGGTCACACAGTGTCCTGTTTAGTGTAGTCCTGATAGTAACACAGCCCTCCCAAAAGCTGCATCCCTTTTGGCTCTTGTATCCAACCTATAGTGTTTAATAAAACTTAAAGGTTGAGACCACACGGCAGCCTTGCAAATGTCCTCTAAAGGGATGCCCGACAGGAAGGCAGAAGAAGCTGCTATCGCCCTCGTGGCATGGGAACGAACTCTATCCGGGCAGGGTTTACCCAAGAGTTCATAGGATAGAGCGACAGTCTTAGAAACCCACTTAGAGAGTCTCTGAGCCGACACCGGCAGCCCCTTTTTAGGTGTGGAGTAGCACTGGAACAGTCTCTCAGAACGGCTCGAGTCCTTAGTTCTGTCCAGATAGAAGGCTAGGGCCCTACGAACGTCCAGGGTATGGAGGGCCCGCTCGGCATCGGTGGTCGGGTTCGGGGCCAGGGTAGGCAGAACAATATCCTGGCACATATGGAAGGCAGAAACAACTTTAGGTAAAAAAGTAATATCTGTCCTGAGGACCACCTTGTCCAAATGGAACCTAAGAAAAGGCTGGTCTCGGCGCAAAGCACAAAGTTCGCCCGCACGGCGGGCAGACGTGATAGCCACCAAAAACACCGTTTTCCAAGTTAACAATCTAATGTCTGTGGTGGCTAAAGGTTCAAAGGGTTTAGACTGCAAGGCCCCCAACACCGTCTCGAGGCTCCAAGCCGGAGTCGGTAAGGATGCTTGAGGGTACAGGTTATTGCATCCCCTCAAAAACTGTTTGACAAGAGGGTCCTTGAAGAAAGAAGGCTTGCCGTTGAAATGAAAGGAAGAGCAGATCGCGGACAGGTAGCATTTAACCGATGTGAGGCAGAGGCCCGCATCTATAAGGGACATCAAGAATTCCAGGACCACCGGTGTAGACACTTGGGCTAAGTCAAGGTGTTTGTCAGACAGGAACCGAAGAAATCTGTTCCACTTTAGCCTATAGGATTTTTGGGTGGCAGGTTTCCGGGCAGCCAGGATGACATTCCGTACCGAGATCGGTAACCGAGCTAGGGATGGATCCTCCATGCCACCAAGGGAAGGGTCTCGATGTCCGGATGTCGAACCCGTCCTCCCTGAACCGTGAGGAGATCCGGTCTGGGCTCGAGTCGGAGAAAGTTGGCTCGAGAGAGGTGAAGAAGGCAAGGAAACCACGGCTGTCCCGGCCACCAAGGCGTGATCAGGATCGCGTCGGCTGCATCTGAAGTCATTTTGGAGACCGTCCTGGTGATTAGCGGGAAGGGGGGAAAGGCGTATAGCGCTATCCCCGACCACTGGAACCCGAATGCATCTCCAAGGGAGTTGTCGTCTGGCATCCGGGAGCAGAACTGGGGACAATGGGAGTTGTACACGGTCGCGAACAGGTCTATCTGTGGGGTTCCCCATCGAGCAAAGAGATCGCGTACGGTGTCCGGGTGGAGCCTCCACTCGTGACAAGACGAGGGGGACCTGCTGAGCAGGTCTGCCTGAGAGTTTTGAGTGCCCGGTAAGTGCACCTCTTGGAGCAAAACGTCTCGGGCAATGCACCAGTCCCATAGTCGGAGCGTGATGTCGAGGAGGGTGCGCGACCTTGTGCCTCCTTGTTTGTTCAGGTAGTACATCACCGTGGTGTTGTCTGTCCTGAGTTGGATGACCTTTCCCGACAAGGAGGACTCGAAGGCTTTGAGGGCTTTTTCCACCGCCAACAGTTCTAACGCGTTGATGTGGAGCGCCTTTTCGTCTGGAGACGAGATGCCCTTGGCCCACAAGTCTAGGGTGTGAGCTCCCCATCCTTCTTCCGATGCATCTGTGGTCAGCACCAACTGTGGCTGGGGAAGCGAAAAAGGCATACCGACGCAGACGTTCCGGCAGTCGAGCCACCAACGGAGGGAGCGTGTGACTGATCTTGGTACGGTGAGTCTGCGGGATGGAGGGTCTCTTTCGAGGTCGAAGGCCGACAGGAACCAAGACTGCAGTGGACGAGATCGAAGCCTTGCCCAGGGGGTGACGAAAGTCGTCGATGCCATGTGGCCCAAGGCCACCTGGATGTCCCTGGCTGGAATACGCCTTCGGGCGGTGCACCGGCTGACAGCTCGAACTAGGGCCTGGAAGCGATCTGGAGGTAGGTAGGCCGTACAACTGTTTGAGTCGAGGATGGAGCCGATGAATCTTATTCGTCTGGTGCGAAACAGTTGGGATTTTTTGAGGTTGACCACCAGTCCCAGGTCCTGTAAGAGTTTGATAGCTTCTGAGGTGTGTCTCTGCAGTTCCTGACGTGAAGGAGCCACGAAGAGCCAGTCGTCCAGGTACGGGAAGACCCTCATGCCGCGGCGGTGCAGGTATGATATCACCGGTGCCATGCACTTGGTAAAGATGCGAGGAGCTGTAGATAGGCCAAAGGGCAGGACGTTGTATCTGTATGCGTCCGCCCCGACGGCGAATGCCAGGAATCTGCGGTGGGACTCTCGGATGCTGATATGGAAGTAAGCGTCCTTCAGGTCGATCGTTGCAAACCACAGGTCCTGCTGCAACAGAGGCAAAATAGAAGCAAGCGTTACCATCCGGAAACGGCGATAGGACAGGTAAGCATTTAATTGTCTAAGGTCCAAAATAGGCCTGATTCCTCCATCGGGCTTCGGGACTGTAAAATAGCGAGAAAAGAAGCATCTGGGGATGTCGACGGGATCGACAGGGGAGATGGCGCCTTTGGCGAGAAGGGTGCGTACTTCGTCGAGAAGGGTGTCTGAGGGGGGTGTGGACAGGATAGCTCCAGTTGGTGGGAGCTCTTCAAATTCAAGGGCATAACCCCTACAGACGATGGTGAGGGCCCAAGAATTGGTAGTGATTGCGGCCCAGATGTCAGAGAAAGGCCTCAGTCTGTCTAGGAAGGAAGGGACAGAAGGAACGACGGAGTACGCTGCGTCCCCTCAGTTTCTTTTCTTAGCCGGGTCCGAATCCTGCCTCCTGTAATTCTTTTTGTACTTGGGCCCCGATCGACGGCCCGAGGAGGAGGAAGACTGGGACGGGAAGCGCTGTCTGGATTGGTCCTGGCGTTGGAAAGGCCGGTCTTGTTGGTAGGGTCTCTGGCCCTGACCATACCACTGGCGAACTGCAGTGAAGCGCTTGCGGGAGGATGATTGAGGGGAAGAGGACATACCGTGTTTCCTTGCGGCGGTCCTCATCCTGTATTTGAAATTGAGTTTTTCGTCGGTCTCGCGATGGAAGAGGCCGTCCTCATCGAAAGGCATGTCCTCGATGGTCGAACGAGCGTTCTGATTTAAATCAGAGGACCTTAGCCAGGCATGTCTGCGGAGAGCAATGGCAGCCGCCATTGATTTTGCCGAGCAGTCAGTGGTGTGTCTGGCAGAGGTGATGAGCCACCCTCCAATCGAGTGGGCTTCGTCTCTAACCTCCGAGAGGATAACCTGCGAGTCGTCGGGCAGATCCGGAATCAACGGGGAGACTTTCTCCATAAGCCACTGGATATAGGCGCCCATACAAGCATTATAATTTGCCACTCTCATGCCCAGTGCCGAAGAGAAATAGGCTTTCTTAGCCAAGGCGTCGATCTTCTTCGCCTCCTTGTCGGAGGGCATCAAGGAGGCCTTTGGAGTGGAAGAACGTTGAGAGCCCTCAACGATGGCTGAGTTCTGTTTAGGATGATTGAACAGCCATGATGGAGTGGCTGGTGAGATCCTGTAGAGGGACTCAACCTTCCTATTGTTGGATGCTGTTGAAGCCGGGGCTTCCCAGGAGTGCCTGGCCAATTTCTCCAATGAAGGCAAGAGAGGTATCGCAGGTGGTGTAGGTACCTTGCCATGGACCCGTCTTTCAATAGGGTCCGATGCTTCCTCTTCAGCTTGGGAAGTTTTGATGTCAAGGGCATTGGTCATTTTAATGACGTGTTCTGTAAAGGTTCGGACGTCGTCAGAGGGAGAAACCGCACCGGGCTGGGCAAAGTCCTGGTTTATAGACTGGTAATCGTCGTCTCGGGACGAGAGTGAGTCTCCTCTTGGGCGGTAGCGGGCCTGGGAAGGTGCCTCATCATCCGATTCAAGGTTGACGACCTCCGGCTCGATGATGGTTTGCCCACGACGGGGCGAAAACGCCGACGCCCTGGAAGGTCTAGAGGAAGCTCTCGGCCTGTGTCTCCGGTCTCGGTGCTCGAGGAAGGAGTCGACATCCTCCTGAGGAACTAGTCTATAGTACCTGCCTGTCTCAGAATCATAATAGTATTCAGGCTCCGGTTCTCTAGGTGGAGAGGGTGAGGTCACTCGGCGTGTACGAGTGGGCATCGGGGTGGGAGAGCGGCGCCCATCCCAAGATCCGGCAGGGGAAGAGGGTTGTAACAGGAGCTGAGTGGCATCCTCCGAAGTGTGACGGAAAGTAGGCAAAGGCCTAGACCCCAACGCCAAATCAAGGGGGCGGTCGGGACGGCTGGCACTGGTATCTTGCGCCTTGGAGATCGAGCTTTTCTTGGCCGCCAGGCGTGGATCCGACGGGCGGGAGTCGACATCCGACGGTCTGCGGTCGGCATCCGAGCGTCTGTGGACTATGTCAGAGCCGACTTGGGGAGATCCCTCCCGGTCGCGCTCCAAAGAACGGCGCCGTTTGGACAATTGATGGCCAGCATCCAAGGAAGACAAACGGGGTCTCTTAGATGAGGAAGAGGCTCCCGTCTGTGTCGGGGACTTGCCCCCTGCCGAAGATGTCAGGGATTTTGCAGACGACGGTCTCGGAGTGGAACCCGACTTCGATGTAGAAGAAGTGGGTGCCCTCGGGGCAGAGGATTTCGAGGCGGAACCCTTCTGGGTGCTCGAATCCCTTTTGACATCCCGACTTTCCTTGGGGGCCTTTTTATGCTTTTTATCTTTTCTCGGGGGCCGGGAAGCCTCTCCAGACTGGTCCTGGGGCTCAGTTGGAACTTCAACGGCACGGATTACTGAGTTGGGACCTCCGCGAGAGTGGGTAGGGGGGGTCGCTGTAGAAGATGAGGCTCCTGCAGAAGACATTGCCCCCGCGGTAAAGACCTTAGTATAGATCACGGCCTTTAGCCTGGTCTCTCGATTTTTCCTCGCTTGGGGGGTGAGGGACTTGCACAAGGTGCAAGAGGCCGGGACGTGAGTCTCCCCTAAGCAAAAAAGGCAGGCTGAATGGGGATCCTGGCTGGGAATCTTACCCCCACAAACGGAGCACTTTTTAAAAGGCACCGATGGCATGATCCGAAGAGCGAAGTCAGACGGTCCGGTTGGCAACGAGCGAGGAAGAGAAGGCCGAGGGAAAAACAATCGCGAGGTCAAAGAACGGTCCGAGTCAATTATAATAAATAATAATAATAAAATTTTATTTATATCCCGCCCTTCCAAATAGATCAGGGCGGCTTACAAAAGCACCTTAGTGCAGCACATACAATACACATACAGATTAAAAACAGCATCATTACATAAAAACAATAAAAACCCCTTAGCCCAACCACACGGCCACGAGTGAGGAGGGAGGCCCATAGGATGTTTAGTCGGGGAATGCCTGGTTAAATAGGAAGGTTTTGAGTCCCTTCCTAAATTGGGCCAGGGTGGTAGATGAGCGGAGCTCTATGGGCAGCGTGTTCCAAAGGGCTGGGGCAGCTGTGGAAAAGGATCTTCTGGCCGTAACGGCCAACCTTGCCCCAGGCACCTTCAGGAGTTGCTGCCCAGATGTTCTGAGGGTGCGAGGCGGAATGTACGGGGAGAGACGGTCCTTCAGGAATCCTGGGCCCAAGCCATTTAGGGCTTTATAGGTGATAACCAACGCCTTATATTGAGCTCGGAAGCGAATAGGCAGCCAGTGGAGATCTTTAAGCACCGGTGTTATATGGCTGGTCCTGGAAACACCAGTGACCAGCCGTGCTGCCATGTTCTGCACTACTTGCAGCTTCCGAGTGTGGTATAAGGGTTGCCCCATGTAGAGTGCGTTGCAGAAATCCAATCTCGAAGTTACCAGAGCGTGTACAACAATTTCAAGGTCCCTCTGGGCCAGATATGGGCGCAGCTGGCGAATCAGCCGAAGCTGATAACAGGTACTCTTGACCGTCGCATTCACCTGAGCAGTCAGGTGAAGGGACGAGTCAAGAAGCACCCCCAGACTGCGCACGGAATCCTTCACAGGGAGCGTGACCCCATTCAGGACAGGTGGAACCACCGCCATTCCTGGACCAGGGGGGACCTATCACTAGTACCTCCGTTTTCTCTGGATTAAGTTTGAGTCGGTTTTCCCTCATCCAGCCCATTACTGACTCCAGACAGGCCACGAGAGGAGAGACGCCATCCCCAGTCACTGCATCAGTCGGAGACATAGAGAAAATAATTTGGGTGTCATCAGCGTACTGATAACCCCGCGCCCCATGTCTCCGGATGATCTCTCCCAGCGGTTTCATGTAAATGTTGAATAGCATGGGGGACAGAATGGCTCCTTGAGGGACCCCGGTTTTAAGGGCCCGCTCGCTGGAGCACACGTCCCCCCAGCTGCACCATCTGGGACCTCCCGGAGAGGTAGGAACGGAACCACTGAAGCGCAGTGCCCCCAATCCCCACCTCAGCCAGGCGTCCCAGAAGGATACCATGGTCTATGGTATCGAAAGCCGCTGAGATGTCCAAGAGCACCAACAGGGACACGCTTCCCCTGTCGATGCCCAGACGGAGATCATCGACCAAGGCGACCATGGCCGTCTCAACCCCGTGACCCGCCCGGAAGCCAGTTTGAAATGGGTCCAGATAATCCGTTTCATCCAAGACCGCCTGAAGCTGGATCGCAACCGCTCTCTCGATCACCTTCCCCAAGAATGGTAGCAGTGAAACAGGCCGATAATTATTATGTACCAGGGGGTCAAGGGAGGGCTTCTTTAGGATCGGTCTTACGATGGCCAATTTAAGATCCGATGGAAATCGCCCTTCCCTGAGAGAGGTGTTAATTATCCGGCGTAACAATGTCGTTACCACCGGTCCCCCCTGGGCCGCTAACCACGAGGGGCAGGGATCAAGAGAGCAGGTCGTTTTCCGAACACTTCCGAGGATCTTGTCCACATCCTCGGTACTCACCAACTCAAACTGATCCAGTGTAACACAGTCCACGGAGGCTCTGGACACTCCTACCCTAGGTTCTGCATTAACGTCAGCGTTCAGACCTTCGCTTATGCGAGAAGTTTTATCCACAAAAAAAGTCATTGAAAAGGTCACAGCAGGCCTTAGACGGTTCAAGGATCTGGTTCAGGGCAGGAGGGAGCTGAGTTAGCTCCCTGACCACCCTGAACAACTCTGCCGGACGTGACTCAGCGGACGCAATACGAGCACCATAGAACGAATTCTTTGTTGCTCGTATTGCCTCTCCATAGTCCTTCAACAGCCGGTCTAGGAGAGTCTTGTCGTCTAAGCGAAGGTCTTTCCGCCAACGGCACTCTAGTCGTCGCAGAACCCGCTTCCTCGCCCGGAGCTCTTCCGTATACCAAGGCTTACGATTGGAAGCGGGCCTGAGAGGACGCTTGGGAGCGATTCTGTGTATAGCCCCAGAGAGACCGGTATTCCAGATACCGGTAAGGGCATCAACAGAGTCGCCGTCATTTCCAACCGCAAGCCCCTCTAAGGCTTCTTGGAACCTCTCAGGTTCCATCAGCCTTCGAGGGTGGACCATCCTAACTGGTCCACCACCCCCGGGGGGGATCTGGGTAGAGGCCTTGATTTTCACCTCTACCAGGAAATGATCCGTCCATGGCAAGGGGGAAATATTAGCTATTTCCACCCACGGATTTTCCGCATCCGAACAGAAGACCAAATCAAGTGTATTACCCGCGCAATGCGTGGGACCCTGTATCAGCTGGGACAGGCCCATGGCAGCCATGGTATCCATGAATTCCCGAGCCGCACCGGGTGGAACGTAGCTGGCCGTGAGGGAGATGTTGAAGTCGCCCAGGACAATAAGCCTGGGCGTCTCCAACATCAGTTCAGCAACCAGCTGTGTCAGCTCGTTAAGGGAGTCCGCTAATGCACGGGGTGGCCGATACACCAGCAGAATCCCTAGACTGTCCCTAGCCTTTAGGGTCAGGTAAATACACTCAAAATAGGAGGTCTGTCGGATGTGGTTCCTGGTGAGGGACGCAGTGTTCCTATGTACCAAGGCCACACACCCCCCCCGCCCACCTAACCTGCGCTGGTCCTTCACCGAGTACCCAGCAGGCAGGGCCTGAGCCCACACAGCATCCCCTTCAGGCCCCAGCCAGGTCTCGGTAATGCAAGCCAGGTCACACTTCGAGTCCTCCAGGAGGTCCTGGAGGATGTGGGCCTTGTTATTAACAGACCTGGCATTGCACAGGAGCAGCGACAGGGTTTGTGGCACGGTTGGAGAGACCCTCAGGTCCTTCAGGCTGGGAGGGGGACAGGAAGGCGTGATAGATATGAAGCATCTATCCTGCCTTCCCCTGGAACGGAAGTCCCTTCTCCCACCGCCATACCTCCCCCTGCCCCACACTACCTCAATCGGAGCCCCGCCCTCCCCGATGTCATCCCTGGCCCCGGCATCCCCCGCATCCCTAATCTCCCCCCACCCCCCTATGGCAATTGATGGAGCAGAGGGCAGCCACGTTAGGCATCCTCATGCTCCCTGGGCAACCAAACCTTCCCACACCCAACCAGAGCTGCGCAGCTGCGCAGCAGCGCAGCTGCGATGTTTCCCCAAGTCCAAGGGCGGCTCCCCCGGGGCGGTGCGCAGAAGCGCACCTCCGAAACCACCGGGAGAAACCGCCCGGCAAAAGGGGTGCAGTCCGACGACGACGGCGGCAGCAACAGCGTCCGGAGCGGAGGCAGAGGGGGCGTGTCGGGAGGGTCCGGCGGGCCGGCTTTTATCCCCGCCTCTCTCACTGGCGGGGCTCCTCCCAGACTTCCCCCCAGATGGTCCTTAAAGGGCCTGCGCTCCCCAACTGGCCGCCAAACGCCAAGGCCAGACTGTCCCGGTCACAGAGGGGATGTTTCCCCAAGTCCAAGGGCGGCTCCCCCGGGGCGGTGCGCAGAAGCGCACCTCCGAAACCACCGGGAGAAACCGCCCGGCAAAAGGGGTGCAGTCCGACGACGACGGCGGCAGCAACAGCGTCCGGAGCGGAGGCA
>NC_056522.1:2990233-3000370 GCF_019175285.1 Sceloporus undulatus | reverse complement strand
TTCCAGTGATTCCTTAAACTGAGTCGAGGAGCGAAGTTCCTAGTGGCAGCTAACGCGGCGGAAAAAAGGAACTGGGGAAAAGAGCGGGAACGGAGGTTTTATAGGGGATGGGCGGGGTTACCGCCAAAAAGTTTCAACATGTTGCAAAGTGTACTTTGCCTAGTGATTCCAGAAGTTTCCGAAGGCACTGCGCACGCGCAGTACAACCCATTTGTATGATTCGCAGAGACCACGAAGAAGAAAAATAAAATATGTCATCATCATCATCATCATCATCATGCCAAAGCAATATGTCAAAACTGGACAAGGTTAAATGATCAAGAGTTGACCTGAGCAATCCTATTGATTGATCCAGTCGGAAAAAGCAAGTTTCCATTTTGCCTTTCCTGAAAGACAAAGGTGCAAAGGAAGTATATATTGTATATTTGACACCTGGTGTGGATCATTTTTTAATACCTCGTTCCCCTCTCTACATCCAGTTAGTGAAAAATGGGTTTGTTCAGGTCTTTCCACACAGAAGTGGTTTTCGGAGTAGACAATCCATGTTTTTCCGCACAATGTTTTCTGCGTAAGAATCTTGTTTTCTGCACAGAAACTGCTGTTTCTTTGTGCAGACGCCCATCATTCCTCCTCCTTGGCGAGGCTGGCCATGGGGAGCAGGGAGTCCTCTCTTGAGGACTGCATTACAGCCAGCCCTCCACATTTGTGGCTTTGACTTTGGCAGATTTAATAAATATATGATCTCTAGGGATCTCTAGATCCTGCAGCACAGCTCTGCTGGAAGATGACCATAGAATTGGCTGGAGGACCTTGAGGTTACTGGAGAAAACACTTCTCTAAGCATTTGCAGGTCCTGTGATGTATTTAAGTCTCTTACTCCAAGTCTCAAGTCTGTACCTTCAAGTTTCAAGTCCTTGCAAGATACTTTCAAATCAAGTCTCAAATTGAGTTTCAAGTCTGGTTGCCAACTTTAACAGAAAAAAGGAGTTAGTGGTGGTGGTGAGATCCACAGCAGGGTTGCCGGACTTCTAGCTTCTTCATTATTAAGCCTCTATAGTTCAGATCTAGCAAGTGGAAATCAAAATTTGGTGCAGTCCATACGCTAGTCTGTTGTAACACAACTGACAATGTTTTGTGATGTCAAGACCAGGGCAGTGTAGTGGTTTAAGTGTTGGACCACCGCTCTAGAGATCAGGGTTCGAATGCCTGCTTGACCATAGAAACTCATTGGAAATCTTGGGCAAGTCACAATCTTTCAGCTTCAGAGGAAGGCGAAGGCAAAACCCCTCTGAACAAATATTACCAAAAACACCCTAAGATATGTTTGCCTTAGGGTCATCATAAGCCAGAAAAGGCTGAAAGGCACACAGCAGCAACAACAACAAGCAGCATTTGAAGATCTAAGTCCATGCATCATCAGATAGAGTATATTACTCTCAGTTGGCAAGTATATATTTATGCACTGGGGATGTATGTGTGTGCAACTATAAAAGTCAGAAAAGACTTGAAGGGACACTACAACAACAATGAAAAAGTAAATAGTGAGGCTAGTGGGGAAACAACATGCAAAAGCGTATTGCTAAATCTTAAATGAATGTAAGAGGAAAGACACCATTCACAGAACCCCCCCAAACGGCTATTTGAGCTTCATCAAACCCATGTTTTAAACATGCCTTTGAACTTCACAAACTTGTTATCTTTAAAACAGCCCAGCCCAAACCAGTGACAACATTAACATTTATGTTGAAAAGGGCACCAAGAGTTATTTTATTCAAAAATAAATCAACCGAATGTCCCTTATGGATAAATAACCTTTATGAAGATCAACAACCCCCAGCTGTCTCCATCCTTCTCTGTCCAACACCTTGAGCTTATTACCAACACCAAACACCAAAATGACATTGTATGCATCTATATGCATAAAGGAACATGGATATTTATTTTCAAATAATGCAGCTGCGGACAACGTCTATCCCAAGGGACACATGTGGCTCCAAGGGCCATTTTTGTGGTTTCCCATGGGTCAAAAAGTTTGCCCCCCACAATACCAATCTCCTCCCCCCAAAAATACCCTCGAATGGCTGGGGGCGCGCACATGTATTTTCACAATATTTTGGGACCTCTAGATCATGTTAGACCCAGCAGAAGCCTTTTTGGAAATGGGAAATGAACAGGAAATGACTTCTGCTCATCTCTTGTTGCTGAAAAGATCTTCTCCCAGAAAGCCCATGAAAAAAGCAAAAATGATCCACGTCTCCAAGAGGGTATGGATTTTTTGCAGATGTGGTTAGTGGGTGCAATGCTTCAAGTTCTCCTGGTGAGGTTCATGCAGCCCCTTAGCCTTCCACAGTGTCTTCTTGTTGTTGTGTGTCTTTTCCAACTTATGGCCATTCTAAGCGCTGCATGACAACTCTGGAGACCAGGGTTAAAATCTCCAGCTGGCAATGGAAACCCACTGAGTGACCGTGGGCAAGTCCCACTATCTCAGCCTTAGAGGAATGCGATGGCAAACTTCCCCTGAACAAATCTGGTCAAGCAAACCTCATGATGGGTTTGCCTTAGGGTCACCATAAGTTGGAAACAACTTGAAGGCACACCATCATCACCACCAACACAAGAGGTTCAGCTTAGGCCTTCATCAAAAGGATCTAAACAAAAAATATTGTGTTTGAGAACTGCCAGAAAATCGTCCAGGTAACAGTCCAATTTTTAATTAGAAAAAATACCAAGAACTATAGCAACAAATATTATCAGTTCCCCATACATTTGTCCTCTGCTAGAGGAGCACCTATTCACTTGCTGGGGCTACTTGTGCAATTCCCATTGTAGCATCTCCTTGGCATGCACAAGCAGCAGGATATTGGGCTATATAGGCCTTTGCACTGGGGTCCAGCTTTCGGGCTCTAAGTTTATTAGAATCCTAGAGTTGGAAGAGACCACAACGCAAGGGACATCCAGTCCAAACCTCTGCCATGCAGGAACTCTCAATCAAAGAATACCCAGCAGATGGCCATCCAGCCTCTGTTTAAAGATCTCCAGAGAAGAAGACTCCAGTACTCTCTGAGCCAGCATTTTCCACTGTCAAACAACTCTTGCCATCTGGAAGCTCTCCCTAATGTTGAGGTGGGATCTCTTTTCCTGTAGCTCGAATCCTTGTTCCTTGTTCTAGTCTCTGGAGTATCAGAAAACAAGCTTGCTCCCTCCTCAATATGACTTCCCTTCAAGTATTTTAACAGGGCTATCATATAATCTCTTAACCTTCTCTTCTCCAGGCTAAACATCCCCAGTTCCCTGGGTCTTTCTTCATAGGGCTTCATGGTTTCCAGACCCTTCATCATTTTGATGGCCCTATTCTGGACATGCTCCAATTTGTCAACATCCTCCTCTATGAAGAGGAGGCTAGAAGAAGAGGAAAAAGAGGGAGAAGGATAGAGAAAGGAAGAAGAAGAGTAGGAGGAAGGGGAGGAAAGGAAGGAAGGAAGGAAGGAACAAAGAGTAAAAATGAAAAATAGTAAGGAAAAAAAAGACTTTTCTGAGAGTGAGGTATTTATATTCAGTTCCACGAAGAGAAAGGAGGCAGAGAGAGACAGAGAATAAACTCATTTTATGTACTGGGTGATCAACACAGGCTTTCACTGGAGAAAGAGAACGACAGACAGACAGAAACAAAACATTCAAACCCGCGAAAAACTTTCAAAACCTCTTCTATAAAAGGAGAAGCCCAAAACGGCTTCCCCGCCTCCTCCTGACTCTCTGGAAAAGTCTTTCCGGAAGTGGCTTCTCCATGATGGGAAACGAGTGGAGCACGAAGAACAGAGAGAACCAAAGAGGATGGCCGGAGGGTGTGGATTGTAAGGGACGATGACACTTGCCCACCTTGCTTGGGAAGCGGCTCCGAGGGGCGCCTCTTCTGGTCTCCCCCCAGTCGCCCCCCTCCCCAAAATCCCCTTTTGGCGTATGCACATGGCACGGCAGCATTCCACGCGGCCCGAGGATGATTTGGTGCATGGCCGAGGCCCTGGCATGCAAATCAGCTTCTCAGTAGACACAGAGGTCCGGGAATTTCATCTCGTAGACCGGGATGGAATGGCTCTGTGGCTGTCCGTACGCAGCGGTGATGGTCCCCGAGGGGCTTGGAGGGGGTCTGCAAGGAAGAGAAAGAACAAAGGGACATTAAAGAGTGCTTGGGGGGAACAGGATAGTGCAAGCCATGTCAGGTGTAAGCCATCTTAGGAGAAGGCCGTGTCAGGAGGGACCCTGCAATATTTAATTCTTTTATAACTTTTGAAATTAATGTTTTTACTCCTGTCTTTTGCCTTGACTCCCGTTTTGAATCCTATTCTGGGAGAAAGGCGGGATATAAATACTTTAAATAAATAAATAAATGTTAGGAGCAAGCCATGTAATATTTAATTCTTTTTTAACTTTTGAAATTAATGTTATTACTTCTCTCTTTAGCCTTGAATCCCACTGTGGGAGAAAGGTGGGATATAAATCCTAGAAATAAGTAAATAATAAATTGTAGGAACAAGCCATGTGTGGGTGCAAGCCGTGTTACGAGCAAGCCATGTTGGGTGCAAGCCATTTTAGATGCAAGCCATGTTAGGCACCCAAGACATAGGTCAGCAGTCCTAGAGCAGGAATTTACACCAGTATAGTTGGTGTAGTGGTTGAGCATTGGAATACAAGATCAGGGTTCAAATCTGCTCTCAGTAATGGAGACCCACTGGATGACTGGGCAAGTCACACTCTCTCAGCCTGAGAGCAAGGCAAGGATAAACCTCTACTGAAGGAATCTTTGTAATTAAACCCTATGGGAGAATTGTCGTATGTTGGAGGTGACTTGAAGACACGTAGGAAGAAGGTAAGATAAGAGCCTGCATGGTGTAGTGGTTTGAGCTCTGGACTGGGATTTCTGGAGACCAGGGTTCAAATCCTTACCCAGGCATGGAAACTCACTGGTTGACCTTGGGTAAGTCAGACTCTTTCAGCCTCATAGGAAGGTAATGGCAAAAAATTAACCTGAGTATGTGCAATTTTAAAATAGGTTTTGGGTCTGGGGGCATGAAGGGATTTAATAGGCCACACTTTGTACGCTGGCCTTTCCGTTCCTCTGGGTTGCTGACCAACGCATGGGTCAGAATCTTATTGTTAGGACTTTATCGCACAGGCCGCCGGATGTTCCCATCGCATTCTGGATGTGTCCCAGAGGGGGTGATTTTCAGTAACGCTTGAGAAGCATTCCTGAAAATCGCTCCCTGGGGAAGACATCTGGAACATGATGGGAATGTTCAGTGGCGGCAGCAGCGTTCTCCCTGTGCGGTAAAATGCATTCTATGCCACCTCCCGTTCTCATCACGTCCCCTTTTAGAACGCAACAGGCCCGTTCCAGGGCCTGTGTGATGAAGTCCTTAGTCTCAACCAGAGTGTACCTGCTGCATCAATAGGATTCATCTAGATGGGGAATCAGCAATCAATTCATTTAATGGGTTTACTCAGATTAGGACTAATCAATGGGAATCAAGCCATAGTTAAGTTTCTACAGAGTGAACTCCTGACCATACTTCCCAAATCCCACATGACTCAAACTCAATATGTGGTCTTTTAATGAATTTGGATGGTTTTAACTTTACAAATCCTTTTAATGTTTTTTTTTAATCACTTTTGTTGTTGTGTGCCTTCTGATCCTTTCTGACTTGCGGTGATCTAAGGTGGTAAAACTATAATGGGGTTTTCTTGGCATGTTTCTTCAGCATGAGTTTGCCATTGCCATCCTCTGAGGCTGAGAGAGTGTGACTCACCCAAGGTCACCCAGGGGGTTTCATGGCCAGGCCAGGATTTGAATCCTGCTCTCCAGAGTCAAAGTCCAACACTCAAAACACTTTTTACATGTATACTGATTCTTAATTATTCTTATTATTCTTAATACGTTGTAGGTTATCCCAGAGAACCAGCATGATGCAGTGGCTTTGAGTACTGGAGTAGGACTCTGGGAGACCAGGATTCGAATCTCCACTCACCATTGAAACCCACTAGGTAACCTTGGGCAGGTGACACTCTCTCAGCCTAAGAGGAAGGCAATGGCAAACCTTCATGGAGGAAATCTCACCAAGAAAACCTTGTGATAGGTTCGCCTTAGTATTGCCCTAAGTCAAAACCAACTTGAAGGAACACAAGAAGAAGTAGAAGTCATCCTGAGTCCCATTACTGGGGACAAGGTGGGATAAAAACCCATAAGTCCAGCAATTCTTTGTTCCTTTTCTCCTTTACCTTATGGTGATCTCAAATATCTGGTTGAGCTTGCTCTGGAGCAGAGTTGCCTGCAACAAGAAGAATCAAGATTGTAGGCATTACATACAGAGCAAGATGTGATCAAAGAAGGATTCTCTTTAGAATATTCTGACAAGACAAGGGTGGGCACGAACATGGAGTCAGAGGGCTATTATAAATTACATGACCAAATACTGATCTCTAGTTTGGGAAGCTATGGAAGTTCAGGCTAGGGTTGGAAAACTAACAGAAGAGAAGACTAGGATGCTCCAGGCAAAGTGAGGAGAAAATCCTGCTTAGAATCACAGAATTGCAGAGTTGGAAGAGATCCCAAGGGCTATCCAGTCTAACCCCATTGTGCCATGTAGGAACTCTCAATCAAAGCATCCCTGACCATCCAGCCTCTGCTTAGAGATCTCTAAAGAAGGAGAATCCACCACACTTGAAAGACACCCCTCCCAAACTCTGGTCCTCCAAGTGTTTTGGACTTCAGCTTCCTGAAGCCTCAGTCATCTTGGTCAATGGCCTGGGATTCTGGGAGCAGAAGTTCAAAACACCTGGAAGGATAAAGTTTGGGAATCACTGAGCTGCCAGTTAGAGTTGATAATATTAGACTAGATAGGAAACAGGCGACTGGAGTGAGCCTATTTTCTGCCCCAGGAATGGTTGGGGGCAGACTGCATGCACTGTCCACAATGGCAACGAGAATACCATCAACAAAAATAACCCAGAAGTAGCCCAATTTTTTTAAAAAATCATAATTAATCACAAAATTGGTAGAATGGCTTAACAGCTACTGGCCTTTGTAAGTAGTTGTTTTGCCAATCTATCAATTTTGCAATTAATTTTATTATGGTTTTTTTTTTAAAGGACCCAAAACGGTGGCACTGGTGTGTGTGTGTGCGTGCGCGCCTGTGTGAGACATCTCTGGGGATGGATGGCACACACCCCTCTGCTATTTGTCCCTCCCCTCTGAAAGAATCAATGCTGATTTCCACTGTTAGGAATTGCATCAGAATCGATTCTTCCCACAGAACCTCTTAAAAAGTGCTATCAAAATGACCTGGGCTTTTGCGTTTGCTCTGCATTATCCCCGCTAGAATCGATCCAATGTGGATTTCCAGTGGAAACTAAGGGCATATAGCTCAAATCATTATTCGGAGCTTATCGTAGTGGGAACAACCCCAATGTGTGCATATGAGCTAATACACTATTGGTTTCCAGATATCAAGATAATACAGCCAATCCCCTGGGAAAGGTGGGTAAAGCAAGCACATGGCACATGAAAGAATCCCTTACCCGGGCACCACAATGAGCTGCGATTTCTTCAAATGGAGCTTTCTGGAACTTCTCTACCACCTGCCGTCTCCTTTCCCTCTCTTGTTCCTCCACAGCAACACTGTCTACTAAAAAGGTAGAATTCAGAGATATAGCCATGTTAGTCTGGAATATCAGTAAGCAAAGGGATCTTGTAGCATCTTTGATACATCTGAAGAAGGAGACCAAGTCTACCAAAGCCTATGCTACAACTCCTTTCACACAGTGGTAGAATACAAAGATACAGCTGTGATAGTCTGAAGAATCAGTATGTAGAGAGATCTTGTAGCAGCTTTAAGATGAAGGGTCTTGCCGGCCTTGGGGCAGAGTGGGGGCATGGCGTCCGCTTGACGCATGCCCCGACGCTGTCCTGATGCTGATGTCACACTGTGTGCCCAACCACACAGCAGGCAGTGTCATGGCACTCCTTTGGCACTGCATCCAGATGATGCATGCCAAAAGGAGCACCGGAAAGTGCTGCCATGGCGGAAAAGGCGCCTTTCCACGGTGCAAAAAGGAGTCGCATTTTGTGGCTTCTTTTTATGCCACGGATAGGCCAGATCAGAGATGCAGAGATGCCACGGCCCCAATCCGGCAAGGCCTGTGCATGCCTATGTAGTTGACTTTCTTTGGTATGGTTCTGCCCTATATAACACCAGGGATCTGTCTTCCACTGGCCTCACTTGGAGGGGATGACCCTCAGTTAAGGAGACCCAATATCCATCTGTGGCGAGTTGGTCCAAGTAGAATTCATTGCTCTGGGTTCCAGTTATAGCACTGATGTAAGGAGATACTGGAACCCATATGCTGAAGGACTGTGATGCTTTCCTCTGATGTTTACCACCTACTACATCCATGTACCACTCGTAAAACTTTTAACAGTGATGTCTATGAGATTTCAATGTTAAAGAAAGCCTCAGGGAGCCTGCAATGACAGCCAGGCTGAACGCAAATGAGAACTCCAAGTGGCTTAGGAAATCTTACAAGAGATTCCAGCCCCAGTGGATATAAAATGCAGACCAAATGGGCAACTTCCATTGCACCTCCTCTGCAAAGATATTTACCAATTGCTTTCTTCAGCGTTTCATATGTAATCTCTTCGGCAGGTGCCCTCTGTTCCGCATTTGGTGAATGGAAAGGCAATGGGGAGGCAGAGACAGAGAGAGAGGAATTGTTAGATACTTAAGACCTGGAAGAGTCTTAACTCTTACAATAAAGGGCAAACAAAAATACTGCTTTTTTAAAATGCATTTAACTTGTGTCCCATCTGTCTTCCAAAACTGTACCCCATTACAAAATCAAATACATATACAGATTATTACGAGCACTGAGATAAAGATACTGTACAAAAGTCTACCATGTTTGAACAACAATTAAATACTACTGGTATACATACTTTTCAATGAAGTAGCGTGGCTGCCACAGCTCCATTCTATAGAGTTCTGGGATTTGTAGTCTGGTGAGGCATCAAGAGCTCTCTGACAGGGAAAGTGAAATATCTCACAAAACTACAAAACCCAGAATTCAATGGCATTAAGCCATGGCAGTTAAAGCAGTGCCAGACTGCTTTATTTTTGCAGCATGGCAGCAGCCTATGGGTATAAAATGTACACGAAACATAAACTAATTTCATGTTGAGACTTGGCTCCCATCTCCAAAATATCTCATTCTGTATATGCAAATATTCCAAAATCTGGAAAAAAAAATAATCCAAAATCCGAAACACTTCTGGTCCCAAGCTTTTTGGATAAGGGAGACTTGTGTCAGTCTGTATTGAATCTTAGAATTTCAAACAACTAAAAAGTATCCCTAAGATTCCCTGATGGCCATCTGTAAGGGATGCTTTGATTGAGAGTTCCTGCATGGCAGGGGGTTGGACTGGATGGCCCTTGCAATCTCTTCCAACTCTATGATTCTATGATTCTATAATTTCCCTGTTATCCTCCTTGCATCTCTTGTTGTGCTCTAGCTCTGTTCCATGATGGAAAAAAAAAAATCCTACCTCTTCTCTTTCGGGGCTATTTCTCGACTCCACTTCAACCTGTAGCGAAATGGTCTCTCCAATGCTCTTCCTCTTGGACAGTCTGTCTTCATCTGTAAGTTGTGGGGTGGGGAGACAAAGAGAAACATTGTGCATTAGGTTGGGGGGGCTGACAGAGGTTTGGGGGGCTCCATTGGTCCCCAAGAAAGCTTGGACAGCCACTGTCCCATCCCTGAAAATAATTTACAGAGAAAGTTGGCCCCAAAGGACCGCTTCTAAACCCGAAGGACCTCAAAACTGTTTGGGGTTAGGTCTGCATTATTCCTCCAGGAGACCTTGGAGGGCTAAATACCAAACAAAACTTTACTTTTTTCCTGCCCAAAAATGTCCCTTCCCGACACCCCCAGGACATAGACGTCACTTCCTATTGTTGAATTAAAGGATTATCCTGGACCTAAAATCCCTCCCAGAGGAGCAAACATGAAGCTAATTTGCCCCCCATGCCCACTATATTATTATTATTATTATTATTATTATTATTATTATTATTATTATTATTATTATTATTA
>NC_056522.1:2954832-2990223 GCF_019175285.1 Sceloporus undulatus | reverse complement strand
AACTTTATTTATAAAGCGCTGTAGGTTTACACAGTTTTGTACACAACATAAAATAAAATAAAACAGACCTGCCAGTGGCATACATTCTAGCAAATGGAATATAATACAAAATTATATGCAAATTGGGTCATCTCTTTTTGATCTCTGGGGCCCAAGAGAGGCCTTTCCCTGAACAGAAAGTGGCACCCATTAGTCAAGGAGAAGGTTTATCCTCAGACTGAAATAAAAAGACCTCCTTCTATCTCACCCAGCTTTCCCCCAACCTGGTGCTCTCCAGCAGACTTGGACTACAGTTCCCATCACCCACAACCAACAATTAAAAAGAAGAGTAATGGGAACTGTTGTCCAATACCTCTTGAAGTCACCAGCTTGGGGGTCCAGCCTAGTTCTCAACCCAGAAGGGTCACAGCTCTCCAAAGTGGTGGGCAATGATTGCTGTCTTCCAACATCCCAACCCTTCCTCTTGTGGTTTTTCTAACTGGAGACACTGGGAAGGGAAACTGGGAGTTTTCTGCATGTAGCCGAGGAGATTCATTCAACAGAACCATTTCACATGAGGCTAGGGGAAGAGACCTCCAAAGTGTAAACGGGAACATCAGCTTAGCAATCCCTTGCTGTTACTTTTGGGCACCTGAGCTTGAATCATCTTGATGATTGAGCTGGGGTTATGCCACTGAATATACAGTTGGCCCTCTGTTTTCACACAGGGTCCATTTCACCAGGGCCCCCCAACAATCCCAAATAGGTGCGGGTGGTAATGTTGCCCTATTTCCAGGTCCTTTTGTAAAAACAGGGAGTTATCTGGAAGCAGATGTTAACAAGACACCTGGAAACCAACTGGGAAGTGATGCCATCCCAATGTGTCAAAATTGCCCCTCCCATTTAGGGGCTTGGGTGTGTGTGTGTGGGTGTGTCAATATGTGCTGGGGCCCACAAAAAATGGCCTTGGGGGTCTAGCAGGCTGAATGGCCATCTGTCAGGGATGCTTTCATTGAGATTTCCTGCATGGCAGAAGGGGGCTGGACTGGATCAGGGCCCTTGCGGTCTCTATGATTCTATGAAAACACTTTCCACGCTCCTGCTCTCAATGGCAGTCTCTCCTGCCATGAAATGCTGTATATGGTTGGTCTAGAGTTTTAAAAATATTTTAAAATTTTTAAGGTGTAAGGTTTTTAACTTTTTTAAAAAAGCGATTTTTAAAAGCTGTATCTATGTTTTAATGCTCTGTATTGTTTTTAACTTGCACTGTTTAAATTCTGTTAGCCGTCTTGAGCCCCTATACTAGGAGAAAGGCAGGAAATAAGTAAATAATCCAAGAGAGAGAATTTGCAGAAGCAGTGAATGGAGTGGCATCAATATCAATATCAACAATAACAATAATGCAAAGTCGAAGGCTTTCACGGCTGGCCTCCATAGCTTTTTGTGAGTCTTCAAAGAAATGCCAGCCACAGATGCTGGCAAAAGATCATGAATAAACTCTTCCAGAACATGGCCACGTAGCACACAAAATAATAATACTGAAGCCATCCTGCTTGCTGCTCCTGCAAATCCTCTCCCTTGGATTTCTAAAGGATATTCTGCTTTTTGAGCTGTTCCTCCCACAAAAAAATCCTTTGCTGCATATGTTCTTTTTTGTCTGATTTGAATATCTTTTCCTGGGTAAGTGGAAGGTGTTATTTTAGACAGCAAACATGTAAATTCCCTCCTCCACAAGATGATATGTCAATCACATTGAAAAAGCACAGTGCCAGCTCTAATAACATTTGGCAGATCCGGGGGAGAAACCCTTCCCGCGATATTATTGCACATCTCTAGCATGCAAGTCCTGAGGCCCACACATTTTCTAAATGCATGCAATATGCATTGATAATAATTTTTTTAAAAAACTGTAAAAATAAAGTTTTCAGTGATGGCAAGTGACAGCAAAGGGAAGGTTCTAGCATGCTGCGTGTTAAGTGTGCAAAATAACATTCTGTTCCCAGGAATTCCAAGTTATGGCATTCTGAAATATGTTCAACATGTTCCTCGAGGGTTGGAGAGTCACAGAAAGCCAAAAGCAATTTTTCTGTCGTTGAAAAGTGATGGCAAGAAGTAGTAGGGATGGCAAGTGAGGGGGGGAAAGGATTGAGACCAGTGTTGCATGTTAAGTGTGAAAGATAAATTCCCCCCCCCCAGGAATGCCAAATTCTAGCATTTTTCTAGATACATTTAACATGTTCCTCAAGGGTTGCAGCTGATGGAGCACTAGACAACTAAAAGCAAAATTTTCTGTGGTTTAAAAGTGATGGCAAAGAGTAAAATGACAGCAAATGAGGGTAAAAAGTGCATGAGACAAGTGTTGCACGTCAAGTATGAAAGATAAAATTCTGTTCCCAAGAATTTCAAATTCTAGTACTGAGTAAATTACGCAAACTGAATACATTTGCATGTTTCACCTACGCTGGGTTTGCTTTTATTTGTAACCTGCCAATTTTGGGGGGAAAGGCAGGGTATAAAGTTGTTTATATAAACAATAACAAAAACAAAAGTAGATTATTATTATTAACATCTATGATTCTATTACAGCAGGCCTTTCCCTTATGCGGGGGACCCATTCGCGATCCCCCTGCGTAAGGGGAAGTCTGTGTATGTTGTAAACAATGGGACATGTGCTTGTGAAGTGAGACAGTCCACACCATTTCTTTAATTGTCATGCGGCTTCAACGTAAACCTGAATGTATGACGCGGGTGCACTGTATTCTATGCTGGTTTAGATATTGTGCATAATTTTCCTCCTGGTTTTGTTAGTCCCGATGAGTCAAGCTAAGCCTTGAAAGCCTGACATTAGAAATCTCATATGGCGAGTTTTCTGATTTCTTTCAACCAATGCAGTCCATGGATTTCTGAGTATATCTTTCCAGTCCAGAAAGACAACAAATTTGCACATATTTTTAGGGGGAAGCAAAGATCCCTAGGCTTTTGAGTGCTTGCAGGCCCTATACTCCTTCCTGCCTTCTCTTGAAGGGGATGGACTATATGGCCTTTGGGTATCCGTCCACACTCAGCAGTCCTCTGACCAGAGCATGCACCCCACGGACCTCATACCTGTCAGCTGGGGGATGTAAGGCGTGCTGAGCCTGTCTGAATTGTAGCCGCTTCCTCCCAGGACTTCGCTGATCTTGCTCTGCCGGAAGAGGATCTCGGGGCCAAGGCGGTCCAGGTTTCTTGACAGCCTACAGAAATGCAGGGGAGAACCAATGAGAGGAAATCCAAATATCCTCTCCACATGAGAGAGAGGGTGAGAGCTGGAGAAGAACCAACAGCAGAGGAACAATATTCTTGTTTTTGTCTCCGCTGGATGGCCATCTGTTGGGGATGCTTTGATTTGGATTTCCTGCATGGCCAGAAACCACAAAGACCCTTTCTGTAGGGGTTTAGGTGTTTTTCAGGGTGGGCCCACAAAAAGCCTGAACTCCTGCAAATCAATGTAGTCAGATCACATTACATTCGACTATTTTAATTGTGTAGACTAGTCCAATGTCCCTGCTCCAGATTTGGAGCTTCTTCTCAATATGTGGGTGTGTTGTGTGCCTTCAAGTCATTTCTGGCTTGTGACAACCACATTCAGGGTCATTTTGGTGGGGGAAGATTTATGGGGTATGCATCAGGCCAAACTGCCAGGTCTGAAGGTATCTGAGGAGGGTTATGGCATAGGACTAAGACTAATCTGTCACACCTGGGGGAGTTGCTCCAGTCAGTTGGGTGAGTTTTGCATATTTCTTTGAATATCTGGAGGTTGGTTTCTTTTTGGACAGCTAGGGACTGGGCGTGGGGGGCACAGAAAAGTTCCCATAGGGTGCATGTTTCCCACCCTGGTCCTAATCCAAAGGGGACTCTTTCTAACCCTCCAACATTTCACAGATAAAAACTGATGTGGTTGAGCAACATCAGAGTGTGGTCCAGACAGCAAAAGTTATTAATGGGGAAGAAGACATATGTGAGGAGATGCTACAGATGTTTGCTTTTGTTGGAGGCTCCTGGGAAGGGCAAAATATCATTCCTTCCTCTCTCCTTTTCCCACCTGCTGAGCAAATTGAGTTAAGCTATTTTTGGATTTTGATCTCAGTTTGCACAGTTGAAATAAGCTGAGGATGAAGGGAGGAAATGAGAGGAAGAGAAATCGGGACATTTGCGAAAGTGGGATGGCACAGGTTTATTTTCTGCACAATGGAAAGTGTTGGAGGACATGCACTTTTACCTGGGCTTCTCTGCAAACACACCTTCAGGGAGCATGTATGGGGCTTCCTTCTGCCTCATGTCTATGACCTAGGGAAAGAAGAGAGGCACCGTTTTCCAGATTTTATTTTTATTTCAAAACCAACATAACAAAATTATCAACAACAATATTAGCGATCCAGAGCGAATGACACCATGTTGTCATTTTTGTTTCTCCATAGCTCTGTTTTCCCTAATTTTTCCACATAGGACATGGGTCCATGAGAAGACTTCCATTTCAAATCAAAATGGGTTTTACCAGATCTTTTGTGCACCTTTTCTAGCCCTTGAATATCTTTTCTTTAGGTCATATGCTCAGAAGCCCTATCACACTATACAATTATAGCACTATGATTCCACTTTAAGGCTGCGACTGCACTGCAGAAATATTGTAGTTTGATACTGTTTTAACTGCCATGGCTCAATGCCATGGAATCCAGGAATTTGTAATTTTGTGAGATATTTAGCCTTCTCTGTCAGACAGCTCTGGTGTTCCAACAAACTACAAATCCAAGTGTTCTATAGCACTGAGCCATAGCAGTTAAATCAGAGTCAAACTGCTTTATTTCTGTAATGCAGATGCAGTTTAACTGCATTGGCTCCATCCTACGCAATCCTGAGATTTGCTGTTTAGGGAAATATATTTAGAATTCTCAGTTAGAGATCTCTAGTGCCTTTGCACCAAACTACAAATCCCAGCACTCCATGGGAAGACGCCATAGTAGTTAAAATGAAATCATAGTGCTATAATGGGGTAGTATGAAAGGGTCTCAGAAGTGGATACAGTAATCCAGATTATTATTACCCTTCATTTTACACTTATGAATATTTTCACTGAATATTCCACTACCCCAAGATCTCTGGAGAGATAAGGATACTGGGTTAAATCTGTATTCTTATGAGAAAAAGAACAGGAGAAGGGGAAAGTAAAGAGAGTTAAAAGTCAAGCAACAGACCTCATGGATGTGTTGGACGAAGGCAGGCACTGTGGTCAGTTGGCTGATCAGGTTCAGGTAGGCTGCTCCCAAGGCATAGAGAGCACAGCGGCCGTACAGGGGAAGATTGTCTTCGTTGACCTGGGCCAACTCCTGCAAAGAGAAGAGGACAAGCGCATAGACTCCACCAAGGAAGCCACAGTTGCTCTGCAAGACCTGAGTAGAAAGAAAATTTGATTTCAGAGTAGACACAATTATAACTGATAGAGGCGGAGAATTTTTATCTAATGAATTGTTTTATTGGTTCCAAAAGGTTGGCATAACACACCACACAACAAATCCTGCATGTCCTAGTGAGGATGGGCTTGCAGAGAGAAAGATTCAAGAAATCAAAAAGTTAACTGCTTGTATGATGGCTGACGCGGGTGTAAGTGATAATTTTTGGGGTGAAGCTGTTTTGACAGCAGTACACATTACCAATAGGCTCTATCATTCAGTAATAGATGATATTCCTTATAGAGTTCTATATGGTAGAATTCCTAATTTTAAATACCTAAGAATCTTTGGTCAATATGCATATGTGTACACACCTGCATGCTTTAGAAACAAAGGTGAACCCAAGAGTAGAAGAATGATGTTTTTGGGGTATTCTGGAAACAGTTACAAATTCTATTTGGGAGGAAAAGAAGTAAGACATTCAAGATCTGCCAATTTTGAAAGATATGCTGGTTGGGAAAAACTCCATGCAAATAAGGAAGTGTTTGTGAAGTTAGGCAACTCAAGTGAGGCAGAGACTCAGACCCAAAGCCAAGCATCTCCAGGAAATGGAGGGGTTATAGTAAAACCAGAAGAACCATCCACGAGTAGCAGTGATAGTTCCTCAGATAGTGAAATGTCCAGACCAAAAACCACACGCATGACAGAGGATAAGAGATTCAGTAAGAAAGCCACAACTTCCAGTGTAGACAGAGATGAGGAAGAGAGAGGCAGAACAACAGAGTTAGTACCTAGACGTAGTCAAAGAACTAGAAAATCTCCTGACAGATTTGTGGTGACCAATGCAAAAGCTTGTTTAGTTTTTGAAGAACCAGAAAGTTTTGCTGAGATAGAAAATTTTCCTAGAGAGGAACAGGAGAAATGGTGTGAAGCAATGGAGTGTGAATTTGATTGCTTAGAAAGGAAAGATGTTTTTGAAATAGTAGAAAGACCCAAGGATAGAAAAGTAATTGGTTGCAAGTGGGTTTATAAAAGGAAAGACATGCCTGATGGTAGTGTGAAATATAAGGCAAGGTTGGTAGCAAAAGGCTTTTCACAGGAACAGTTTGAAAATTATGACAAAACTTTTTCTCCAACCGCAAAAGCAGAGAGTTTAAGAATGGTATTAGCAATTGCAGGAAAGAGAGATCTGATAGTAGAGCATTTTGATTTTGAGACGGCTTATTTAAATGCCAATTTAGAAGAAGAGATTTTCATGGAGCAACCTCAAGGTTTTGAAGTAGGTGGTAGTCAGAATGTATACAGGTTGAAGAAAGCATTGTACGGTCTCAAGCAAAGTGCAAGAGCTTGGAATTTATGCATCAATGATGAATTGGAGAAGTTAGGTTACAAGAGAAGTGTTGCAGATGCTTGTGTATACACAAAAGGAGATGTAATTTTGTTGATCTATGTGGACGATTTGTGCGTTGCAGCCAAATCAAAGAAAGAAATTGAGTTGGTGAAAAATGAATTGTCAAAGAAATTTGTGTTGAAAGATTTAGGTATGTTGAAGTCTTATTTAGGGATAAATGTAGAATGGACTGAAGAAGGGCATTGTTTGCTGAGTCAAAGCAAGAAAATTGAAAGGTTAATTGAGAAATGTGGTTTACAGAGTGCAAAGGTTGTGAAAACTCCGATGACTACAAGTTTTGTGTCAGAGGAAGTTACAAGAGCTTTTGAGGATAAAAGATTGTTTAGAAGTGTTGTTGGATCTTTACAGTTTATTTCTAGCCATACCAGACCAGACATCTCGTACCCGGTTCATGTTTTGGCAAGAAGAGTGAACGACCCGAGAATTGAGGATTGGACAGCAGTGAAACATTTGATTAGGTATCTGAAAGGAACCATAGACAAGAAGTTGATAATTAGAAAAAGCAATGCTGATTTAGAATGTTATGTAGATAGTTCATTTGCTTCGGAATCAGGAGACAAAAAGTCAGTGTCTGGAATGATTATAAGATACAGCGAAAGTCCCATTGTGTGGAGAAGTAGAAAACAGACAAACGTAGCATTGAGCTCTAGTGAGGCCGAGTTCGCAGCTTTGAATGAAGTCACAAATGAGGTACAGTGGATTGAACAATTATTGATTGATTTGAATGAAAGCTTTAAAATTCCTGTAGAAATTCATGAAGATTCGCAGTCCTGTATAGCAATGGCAGAAACAGAAAGTCTGAAAAACAGAACGAAGTACGTAGGTGTAAGATACCAGAATGTAAGAGAAATGGTCCAGAAAGGAGAAATAGAGTTAAAGTACATAGAGACACAACACAACATAGCAGACATTTTTACAAAGGCTTTAACAGTGGAAAAACACGAGAGATTGTCTCAGTTGATTGGAATGACAATATAATTCACATACAATATTCTATTTCGGAGGGGATTGTCAGGAAAAAGCCACATGGGATATATAGTCACAAGAAATATAATGTGTATATGAATGTATTTGAAAGTAACATGACACAGCAAAAGTTATTGAATTGTCACACAGGTGTTGTAAGTAATGTAATTAGAGAGTCCTGAAAGCCAAGGACATATGAGGCAATGACAAAGTGAAAAGATGCAAATTGATATCACCTGAGAGTCATTGAGTGGACAGTAATGTATGATGCAATGTGAGGCCTAGATTGAGCCAAGTATGGCATGTCAATCATAATGTATGTACACGCCCAGGAGGTGGCAACTGTATAATGAATAGAGAGACAAATGTCTATATAAGCAATAATGTATGGCAATACTTTTTGTGGGTATAGAGGAGTATAGTAGTGTGGGTATTGAGGAGTATAGTAGTGTGGATTTTGTGAGTAGTGAATTGTTTTGTGCATAGTGTATATAGTAGAATAAAAGTAGATCTTTTATACAAGAAGACTACTGTGTTGACTGGTGTCTTGAGAGCTGAACAAGAACCAGCAGACTGCAGAGAAGATTGGAGGATATCTTCAGCCAATTCTCAGAGCTACTGGTCAAACTGGTTGTTCTTCCGCTGACCAGGGTGGTGAGAGTGAAAGCCAGGAGAAGAGCTGCAACTCCCATCATCCCTAACAGAGGAGAATAGGATGACCTGGAGGTCTCTTATTCCTAAAATCACCATAACTCAAATAACAACAATGTAGATGGATGACAAACCTATACGGAGCCCTGATGGCACAGTGGTTAAATGCTGGTTCTAAGTTCGATTCTATAGGAGGCTCCAAGGTCCACTCAGCCTTCCACCTTTTTTTGTAAGTCAGTAAAATAAGGACCTAGTTTGTTGAGGGCAATTGGCTTACAGATTGTAAACTGCTTCGGAGTTTTTTTGTGGGTTTTTCAGGCTATGTGGCCATGTTCTAGAAGAGTTTCTTCATGACGTTTCGCCAGGATGCTGACTTTCCTGCTAATTGCTTTTTTCAAGTTCTTCCTTATCAAAGAGATAAGGCGAAACGTGCTGGCGAAACATCAGGAAGAAACTCTTCTAAAACATGGCCACATAGCCCAAAAAACCGACAAAAAATTATGGATGCCGGCCATGAAAGCCTTCGACTTGCTTAGGAGTGTTAGTTCACTGATAAGTTGTACAGAGATGTACTTGCTATATTATTATTGCTACACAGAAAAGATCCCACCTACATAAGGCTTTGTGCAAATGGCAAACTGAGATACTCCCCTCCAAAAGATGTGGAGCAGCTCACCCAATTCCGAAACTATACGAAACCTACCTGCATGGCCAGCACCAGCCGGATCAAGTCCACCACCACCTCTTCGTTGGCCAGTTCGATGCTGATGAGTGCCAGAAGAGCGTAGAGAGCCTCGTAGTGAGCGCGGCTGTTATTCTCCTCCTTGCAAGTCAAATAGATGTGCCGATAGAGCTGTTGGGAGTGCTGTGAGTAAAGGAGACAATCAGCTTGCTGTGGAGAAGGCACAGTTAGTGCTCCCTTCTTGGCTGAAAGAAGTGCAGAGCACCTGTGATAGTCTTTGCACTACACCAAGTCTTTGGAGTAAATTGTTTCATGCAGAAAGAAATGTAGGTTTTCTGTGCAGAAAAGGTATGTTATAGTGGTTTACAGGTTGGACTAGGACTCTGGAGACCAGGGTTTGAATCCCAGCTCTGCCATGCAAACTGAATGTCATAACAGCATGATGTTACTTGTCCGCAGTGGTGCGACTACATGCTCCTGTGAGACAAGTGGCTAAGGCCAGGTCTCCCATGTCAGAAAGGCTTTTGGTTGAGAAACCAACTTCATGTGTCAAACAACTACTGGGTAGCAGCAGTAGTGGAGTGTGGCATTGGCAGAGTATCTCTCAAAGACAATACCAGTGGTACTATAGCTAATGCTTGTTAGTAATGTGCAGAAGGAGGAACTGCTAAACTACGTCCCCATGTGTACTTCTTATACCATGAAAATGCTACGATAAGCCAGATCACAGAATCTTGGATCTCAGTCTACAATCCCCCAATCAGCCAAATGCATGCCTTTTTTTCCCATAGCATTTCCTCCTAAAATCCAGATTTTTGCCACTGACTCACTACAATACAGGTTGAGTCTCCCTAATGTGAAATGCTTGGGACCAGAACCGTTTCAGAATTTGGAGTGTTTCGGATTTTGGAATATTTGCTCACACGTCATCAGATACCTTGGAGATGGGACCCAAGTCTAAACATGGAATTTATGTTTCGTATACACCTTGTACACACAGCCTGAAGGTAATTTTATACACATTATTTTTTAATAATTCTGCGCACGGAACAAAGTTTGTGTGCACTAAACCATCAGAAAACAAAGGTGTGGGCGGGGCCTGTGGCACGGCCTGAGGAAGTCCTCCCACCGGCTCCATTTGTAACTTTAGGGTGGCAACAAACAAGGCAACAAAACACTGTAGTTGCTGGCAAACTGATAACTTTACTTCCCAACACCAAGTAATAACATAAACTTCCAACTTCTTCTCTTCACCCAACAGAACCCTGCTCAGTCCAAGGAGGCCTCAGTTACGTCATTGAGCTCCGTGCGCTGTGCCTGGGCTTACTTTGCCGGCTTCTAGAATTCACCCTCGGCGGCGTTTCTTCCCCTCCAGGGTCTATACGCCCTCTTGGACCGTTCCGCTAGCTCCTGCTCGTCGGGGGGACTTGGCCTGCTTTGCCGCTGTGGCCTGACTCGGTTATCCCACCAGGACCCACCAAAGTCTCTCCCTATCTCTGGGTTGTAAGGCTCCCCCGGGGTGACTCCTTCCCACCGGGGACTAGCCAGGTGGCCCACTCGGATTGGGCCCACTCATATTCGGGTAATGGATGAGGCTCGCCCAGGGTTGCGGGCCCCCTCAGCTGGGTATGCCGGGACCATCTCTCTCCCTGTTCCACGCTCCTCTCCGCGTCCCCGTCTTCCGCGTAGCCTCCTCCCCCCAGGCGCCTCTCCCTCTGCCTTAAGAATCCTCCCCTCGGGGCTTTCTCCTCCTTCCGCCCCCAGCTGTTCCCGCTCTGCCTGACCACCTTTCCCTTCCTCCTCTGGGTCCTGAGGCGGCCTCCTTCTCCCTTTGCCCGTTCAACCCTCCACTCTCTCTCTACCTCCTTACAAAAGGTGTCACTATCTCAGCCACCCATGTGGACAAGTTTGGATGATGGAATCAGAAAGCAAAGGTGTCACTGTCTCACCCGCCCATAAAAATAATTTGTGATTTTGGAATAATTCAATTTTCAGAACTCTGAATAAGAGAGACTCAACCTGTATGTGCCTTTCACCACAATATTTCCCCAAATGTATACATTTCTGCTTGCATAGTATCCTAATGCTTGCATTTTCATCCATATTTGTCTGATAGAAGCACAATGCTGGAAAATTCAAGGATGTTGCAAAACCAAAGGAAAATGGAGTTCTGCTTTGCATGAGCTGATGCAGCCTGAACTAGGCTGTGCCTGTACTGAAATAAAAACCATGCTAATTTACATTATGAAAGCATAATGTATGATCTTGGCTCCCATCTCCCAGTTATTCACATGCTCTTGCCTGCCTAGCAGATATCGGTACCTTTTTCATGAAGACGGTATCCTGCCGGGAACACTTGTCCACTTTCAGCATCAGGATGGAGATGTCGCTGATGGTGCTGCGCAGAAGCGTAACAACAGGTGAAAAGGGGGCAGAGAAGAAGTGGAAGAGGCAGGTGCAACAAGTATGGGAGAAAGGGGGGATTCCCCCACAGGACATGACAGCCCAATTTTGGGGGTCAATTTTTTGCATAAAATTTCTATACTTACACATTTATTTATTGAAAATGACTATGGGTTTATTTAAATATTTATTTCTCACCCTTTTAGCTAAAATATTTTTAATAAATAAATTTTAATAAATTAATAGACAAAATAATAAATTTGGGGATAAAACTAGCTGAAAATCTTTCAAATGCAGCTTTGGGAGGAGGGAGTGCAAAAGTTGGGTTTTGAGGCTGAATGTGGTCCACAAGCCATGCTTTCCCCGTCTCTGTTGTAGCTGAACA
Source organism: Sceloporus undulatus (assembly GCF_019175285.1). Taxonomy (NCBI): domain Eukaryota; kingdom Metazoa; phylum Chordata; class Lepidosauria; order Squamata; family Phrynosomatidae; genus Sceloporus; species Sceloporus undulatus. The sequence goes on along the minus strand of NC_056522.1, from coordinate 2,978,320 downwards.
TGGGTGAGGTTAACCTCACTGCTATCAGCTCCAAGGATCTATGTTCCCATTGCATTCCAAGAGGCTAGTCCACATTTTCATGCCTTGTCCTCTTTCCACTCACCTGATTGTCTGGAACTTGTGCTTGTTCCCTTGCCGGTCGATGAAGCTGATAAGAATCTGGAGGACAAAGAGACGGATCTCGGGGTCCTCCATCAACGCTGCCGAGAGCAGCCGGTCCAGGAAGGAGCTGGGAAGGGCCGTCAACATGTTGCTGCACTGGAAACCAGTGGACACCTGCAGGTCCACAGAAATCATTTCCTTTAGATGGCAGTGCATGCTTTGGTTGCACAAACGATGGGAGACGCCACATTTAGAGAGTAGATATACGGCCAAGAATTGAGTTCTGCTGGAAGGGACCTCCTCTCTGTGCCTCTAGTGGGGACAATATACTTTGGGGGAAACACAGAAGAGGGCCTTCTCTGTGGTGGCACCCCTTTAATGAAATACATGAACCTTGGAGCCCAGTTTCCCTGGAAGCTAAAGCCAATTTCTTATCCACAAAGATACTGTCTACAGTGGGCCCTCCATATTCACTAGGGTTAAGGGCATAGGACCCCTGTAAAAGTGGAAAAAATGCAAATAAAAACAAACAATTATTTTTTAACCTGAGATAACACCTCTCTACAAATTTCTAAGTCCTCCAGTGCAACTCTATGGTCAACATGTGCTGCACACTGAACATATAATTGTACTGGAGGACCTACAAATGCTCGGAGAAGTGTTCTCTCTAGCAATCTCTAGGTCCTCCAGTGCAACATTTGGAAGAAGATGACCACAGAGTCATGCTGGAGGACCTAGATATCACTAGAGAGAACATATTAATCAAACCTGTGAATAATCAAATCCACAAAAGTCAAATCCACAAATGTAGAGGGATGACTGTACTTTGTTTTCCTCTATCATACTGTTTTATTGTACACCACCCTGAGATCTTTGGATAGAGGGTGGGATATAAATATAAATAAATATATTAATAAAATAAATATGAGTTGAGTATTCCTTTTCTGAAATGCTCCAAAATCCAAAACCTTTTCAGTGCAAATATGACACTGAGACTTCAATTCTGGAATGATTTGCAGTTTGAAATACAAGTAGCATAATGCATACTGTATTCACAAGGTGGGAGAGAGATGCAAGGATCAGTGAAATGGCGGGAGCAATGGATTTGCATCGAACACTACATTTGGATCCCCCCCATTTCATATGCTTTTCTGTCTCTCTGTCTCTCTCTCCAGCTGCATTTCTCTCCACTCTTGCAAATGCAGTACATGTTACAATACATGTATTCCAAAATCCAAAAAAATCCCAACTCCAAAGCACTTTTGGGAGAGGGGTTATTCAACCTGTAATATCTTCAGCAGACAGATAAGCACAACTGTGCAATAGTATTGGTCAAGGTTGGAAAGGTTATTTGTGAGGAACACACAAGTTAAGAGAAGTTGCAGCACAGCAGTTTGCTTTTGACAGTCTACTGGGAAGGGAATGACTTTGCCCCTCTTCTTCCCCACCGCAATGAATTAATGGTGAGCAAAAAAGAATTGGGATTTCCCCTGCCAAATCAGGACAGTTGATGGATATAGTTGCATACCTGTAGGAGTGATTTCAGCAGCATAATTTGTGTCAGCCGATTCCTGTTCTCCCTGGAAGGGAATGAAGGTTGGGAAATACAAAACCATTAAAGTCTAGAAAGAACCGCAGAATTTAATCAACTGGACACATCAGAGAAATTCTGCAGAAATTCTGGCTCAAGGTTGCAAAACCAAACCTTCACCCCAAATGCATTGTGAAAGGTCTGAATCAACAAGAGTGCCAGGGAAGTGGGCAAAACATAGACCTGTTTTTGTCAGCCCCAGGCCTTTCTGTCTCACCCGTTTTTTTTATAAAGACAACAACACACACCCCGTCATTTTGGAGCTGCATCCACACTGCAGAAATAAAGCAATCTGACACCTTTTTAATTCCCATGTGTCAATGCTATGAGATTCTGGGACATGTGAGATGGTTAGCCTTCCCTGTCAGAGAGCTCTGGTGTCCTACTAAACTAAAAATCCCACCATTAAATAGCATGACACTATGGAAGCGAAAGCGGTGCCAAACTGCTTTATTTCTGGAGTGCAAATGTTAGAAGCTTTGGAAAGGGTGATTTTCCTGAAAAGCAAGGTGCAAACCCATCCTCAGATTCCTTTCCATGTTCCAATGGATTTTTGGAAACTGGAATAAGCCCAATTGGGTGAGTGGCATGGACCAAATCTGGAAGGAGGCCCAGAGCTTTTCCACCCCATCATGGCTAAATGGAGTAAGGAAGAGTCACCAGTATAGTGGAAATGAAACATTGGGGGGGGGGGGGGAATAGGATGGTGCAGAAAACAAACCCGTGCTTTCTGCAAAGTGCCCCCATTTTCTCTCTTCTACTCCCAGGCACCTTATAAAACCATAGCACACTAGACTAGGGACCCTTAAGGACTATGAAGTCCAAACCCCTTCCATGCAGGAATTCAACGTTAATGCACTCCAAAAATATAGCAGGGGAAACATGAGGATGACAGAATCTGAGGGTCCATTCACACCACACAATTATAGCACTATGACTCCACACAAATCGCCTCTGGAACCTTTATTGGGATGCCCCATGCCTCTCAGCTCTGTAGGCTGTGTCCATCATATTCAATCTCAGTTCTGTGAAGGCTTTCTGCCATTGTACAAATGTTAAATTGTTAAAGTAGTCTGCATGTTTGCAAACCTCCTTGAGTTTATGATATAATGCTGCTCATGGGGAAAAATAGGCAGTACAGTCAGCCCTCCATTTTCGCGGGGGATCCGTTCCAGACACCACCACCATCGTGAAAATGGAGACCTGCCTATATTCGTGCCCCATTGAAAATAACGGAGGCTGCCCTTCCAAGAATATTCAAGACTGTGGACCTCAAGTCCGTGAGAACGGAGGGGTGATTGTATTTAAATCTCTTTGTGTGACTACTTCCCATATTGTATACTTAATGATATTTTTCTCTGCATGTGGTTGATGTCCCAGTAAAGGAACGCACATGCATATATATGGATGTCCAGAATTAAAGGACCTTGTCCACTACATATTGTTTTGTCCTCTATATAGTGAACCAAGGGAACGATTTCTAACACCCTGAATTGAAACTAGTCCTTGCCAGAGTCCACAAGAAGCATTTTTTGCCTCTTAGTAGGCATAAGTTGTAAAGGTGATGACTGTATTAAATAATTGTATACCATATATATATATATATATAGAGAGAGAGAGAGAGAGAGAGAGAGAGAGAGAGAGTCTTTTCTCTCAACTCCCCCCACAAAAATGGCAACTCGCACATATACAAGTCCCATAGAGAATAATGGTGTGTGCGCCCATGGCGCATACATGAGGCTACGCACAGGCGCACACACCCATTTTAAAGATAGCAGCTTGTACCTCCTACAAAAAGCAAGACTGTGGACTCTAAGTCTGCACATATGGAGGGACAACTGTATATACAGTCGGCCCTTCTTATACACAGACTTTTTATACACGGATTCAAGCATAAACGGTTTGAAAATGTTCCAAAAAAGTATAGATTTACCTTGATGTTCCATTTTTTATTAGGGACACCATTTTGCTATGCCATTATACTTAATGGGACTTGAGCATACACGGATTTTGTTATACACGGGGGATCTTGGAACCAAACCCCAGCGTATAACAAGGATCTACTGTATATCTAAAAATTTTAGATGTTCATTTTTGTAAATCATAAATTGCTGTATAATCATACGATTGATGTTGCAAATATAATACGTATGTACGTTGTTATTGTGGTATTGTTTTATGCAAAGGCCAAAAGCAATAAAATTTGACTGACTGACTGACCTCTGGAATCTGGGGCTTGTAGTCTCATTGCTACTCTCCGGCTGAGAATCCCTTCCCTAAACCACAAATCCCAGCATTGCATTTGAAGTCGAAGGCTTTCACGGCCAGCATCCGTAGTCTTCTGTGGGTTTTTTGGTCTGTGTGGCTGCCTTCTGGAAGAATTCCTAATGTTTCGCCTGTAACTGTGGTGGCACGGAAGTGTGTGCAAATGAAAACCACCCAGGCTGAAGGGTTTCCCCCGCAGACAATGGATTACCAATTAAATAGACCCATATCCCCCACACAACACACCTGCAGGCTGCACCGTTCAACACAGTACGACGCACGAAGTAACTCTGCCATTAACATGTCAACCACGTGTCCCACAGGCATATATACCCCACTCTCTTCCATGCCAGCATTCTCTGAAGATGCCAGCCACAGATGCAGGCAAAACGTCAGGAATAAATTCTTCCAGAATGTGGCCGCAGCCCAAAAAACCCACCGAAAACTATTTCATGGGAAGTTGCCACATCAGTTAAAGTGGAGCCATAGCATTCAATTTGTATGGTGTGATAGGGCACCTGGTACTTTCCATGGAAAAGCACTGAGGCTATGCAACCCAGTCTCAGGCAGGGCTGTGGGACCTGTAGCCTCAGAGGTTATTGGATTCTAGTTCCCATCAGCCCCATGGGATCATGGGAGTTATTATTAATTGACATCTGAGTGGCCTGAGGTTCCTCAATCCTGATGTGTATACACAGCCCCACTATAGAGGTTTCATACCACTCTATCCTATGGAATCCTGGGAGTTGTAATTTGGTGAGGGGCTATTACTGCTCTTAGGTAGACAGTTTCAAATCCCCCACAAAGCTCCAAATGTCAGTATTTCTTAGGACGGAGTCATGGTATTTAAAAGTGCATCTACAGTGTAGAAATAATGCAGTTTGGCACCACTTTGAGTAGTGTAGCTCCATCCTATGGAATCCTGGGATTTGTGGTTTTAGAAGGTTTTTGACTTTCTCTGCCAACCTCTGAACTGCACTGCATCTGCACTGCAGAATGAATGCATTTTGGCATCACTTAAACTGCCACGGCTCAATGCTATGGAATTCTAAGATTTTTAGTTTTGTGAGATATTTATTTGTCAGATAGCATTGGTGCCACAACAAACTACAAAGCCCAGAATTTGGCAGTATTGAGCCATGGCAATTAAAGTGGTGCCAAAATGCATTCATTTTGCAGTGCAGATGCCTCCAAAGAGTGCTGGTACCTCAGGATGGAGGTTAAAGTGGTATCAACCTGCATTATTTGCACAGTGTAGATGTACCCAAAGTGCTATTGAGAAGTGAAAAAAACACTCCAGAAGAGTTAAAGTGGGATCAAAGTGGTATAACTGTGCAATGCGGACACGCCCCTGCTTTTGCTCTGCAACTTTGAAGATGCCAAGCAACAAAAATGCTTCCATTCCATTGATATTAGGAGGGGACAAACCCTGATCAGATGGGGATGAGGCTGGTCAATAAAAGAAAGAGAGAAAAGGATAGGAGAGAAGAGGGAGAATAAAAATCTGTTTGTCCTCACCCAGCTTTGCCCGCCATGTCAAGAGGGTGATGCAGAGAAGGAAGAGGCACCTTGCTCATGATAAAGAGCATGACTTCCGACCTCTGATAGGTGGGCAGGGTGCTGGCAAAGGAACCTGGGGAAAGACAGAGCAGGAAAGAGCATGCAAGACAGTCCAGTGAAGGGGGCACAGAGGCAGACCGAGACCCAAGGTGGGGACATGGGACAGGCATGAGAACCATAGAATCATAGAGTTGGAATAGACCCCAAGAGCCATCCAGTCCATCCCCGTCATGCAGGAACTCACAATCCAAGCATCCCAGACAGACCATAGAATTGCAGAATTGTAGAGTTGGAAAAGACCCCAAGGGCCATCCAGCCCAATAGAATTCTTCCATGCAGGAACTCACAGTCAAAGCATCCCTGACAGATGGCTATCCAGCCTCTGTTTAAAGTCCTCCAAGGAAGGAGACTCCACCACTCTCTGAAGAGGAGTGTGTTCCACTATCAAACAGCCCGGTCAGAAAATTGAGGTGGAATCTCTTTTCTTGTAGTTTGCATCCATTGTTCTGGGTTCTATTCTCTGTAGCAGCAGAAAACAAGCTTGCTCCATCCTCAACGTGACGCCCCTTCAAATACTTAAACAGGGCTATCATATCACCTCTTAACCCTCTCTTTTCCAGGCTAAACATAACCAGCTCCCTAAGCTTCTCCTCCAAGGACTTCATGGTTTTCAGCCCTTCACCATTTTAGCTGCCCTCCTTTGGACACACTCCAGTTTCTCAACATCCTTTTTTGAATTGTTGGGACCAGAACTGGACACAGTGTTATTCCAGGTGAGGCCTGACCAAATCAGAATACAGTGGTGCTATTACTTCCCTTGATCTAGAGACTATACTTCTATTGATGCAGCCTAAAATTGCATTGGCCTTTTTAGCTGCTGCATCACACTGTTGACTCATGTTCAACCTGTGGTCTACTTGGACTCCTAAATCCCTTTCACATGTATACGTCTCCTTAAGCCAGGCATCCTCCATCCTATATCTATGCATTTCATTTTTTCTACCTGAGTGCCGTACCTTACATTTCTCCCTGTTGAAGTTCAGTTGAGAGAAATCTTTCTAAGCAAGAGAAGAAGGCTGTCAGTTCATTGAGACTCTGAAATATTTTTCTATTGTGAGAAGCAACATCCTACCCTTCCAGGTTGTTGTTTTGTTGCTGGTAACTGCCTTCAAGTCGATCCCGACTCATCTCCAAGACTCCCTGTCCTCAACATATCTGCTCAGGTCCTGCAAATTCATACCCATGACCTCCTAATACAGTTCATCCATCTAACATGTGGCTTTCCTCTTTTTCTACATCCCTCCACCTTTCCTCGCATTATTGCCTCTTCTAATAAGTCATTCTTTCTCATGACATGACCAAAGTACAACAGCCTCAACTTTACTGACTTGGAGATTTCTGGCTTGATCTGTTCTAGGACCTATTTGTTTGTCTTTTTGGCTATCCACAGAATCCTCAGCCCTCTCCTCCAGCCCCACATCTCAAATGAATGGATTTTCTTCTCATGTGCTTTCTTCACTGCTCTCACATCCATACATGATGGGAAATCCAATGGCTCCTACAATTCTAACTTCCATGCTCAGTTGCATATCTTTAGACTTTAGGATCTTCTCTAGTTCTTTCTTTGCAGCCTTCCCCATTCCTAGCTACCTTTCCTACCAGGTACCTAATTTCGTTCATGAGGACTACTTGCTTTGAAGGTTGAATATTTAAGAGGTAGATCATTAAACAGTATTTTTAAGGTTGGAGTACTTTATTTCTTTCACGCAGACTGTTTTTCACACTGGCTCACAGACTAACAACTGAATGCACTGATAAGTTTGTGCCTGTTTCAGAAAATCTTTCACTTCTCAGTCACTGAAAAGTGCAAGTAGGGAAGGCACAAATGTGATAAGTTGCCTGTGTCCATAGACTCACACATATGTTTTAGTGAAATGAAAATGTTCCTCTAGTTGCACCATTTTTTCAACTTGGAATGGAACGAAAAAGTGCAAAAAGAGAGAGAAGGTGAAGGTAATAAAAACAAGTTCAAGTGCTGATATAAGATATATCAAGTACAGAAATGCTTAGGTGAGGGAGGGTCTATAAAAATTAGTGTTCTTTCCGGTAAAGCCATTTTTGGTTGAATATAAGGGAAGTATGTGTCATTCTCTTTACATTATCTCAAATATTCCAATATTCCAATAAAGGATGGAATGTGTTTGAATGTAACATTTAAACCAAACGTGTTAAATCCAATAACATGATTCATAACGCTGAAAAAGTTGACAGAAATTTTTCCACTTCTGTTTTATTCCAGAAAACGCACATTGCCATCAATAACCATGGGAAGGAGCATTCCTAAGAAGTAAGTGTAATATTGGGGGTGTGGATTAAACTAGTGGCTACGGAGGTTAGAAAAGAGATTGTATTGTGATGCCATCTACTTATGGAGAAATTCATCAAGGGAAACCCTGACCTGCTGTATGCATTCTACCCTTAATCACTTTGATGTTCCCAAACTTTGCCAGTAAAGAGCATTGAGCTCAATAGACAGGTATGTGTCAATGTCGCCTGTCGACTTGTGGCAACCCCTTGAATTTCAGAGTTTTTATAGCAAAAGGATACTCAAGACATGGTTTTGCCAGTTCCTTCCTCAAATACAGCCTACAGCATCCAACATTCACTGGTGGTCTCCCATCCAAGTACTAACCAGGGCTGACCCTTTTCAGCTTCTAAGATCAGATGGGATCTGGAGCCTTTAGGGTATTCAGGTCCCTTAGTTAAGTATACGTAACTATTTATGTGAGTGTCCATATGTGCTTTCAAATCACCTGTTGATTTATGGGAACCTCATGAATTTCCTGGGGTTTTCTTAGGCATGAAATCCTCAGAGGTGGTTTTGCCAGTTGCTTTCCCTGAAATAGAGCCTCCAGGACCTGGGATTTGTTGGCAGTCTCCCATACAACTACTAACTAACTACAGAGCCAAACTAAAGCAACATGTAGTAGAGTACATCAACCATACCAGTGAACCCATCTGATCTTGTCCAGTTGGAAAGACTGCACAGGGTCAGATGTGGTTAGTACTTGGATGGCAGACCACCAGGGATCCCCAGGCTATGTTAGAAGAATGAGGCATGAAACAGTGGAGAGAGCCATTACTGCCAGTCAAGGTTGACATTATTGAGCTAGATCAGTGGTTCCCAAACTTTGGTTCTCTAGATGTTTTCAACTTCAGCTTCCAGAATTCCTGGCTGTTGGTCTAGCTGGCTGGGGCTTTTGGGAGTTGATGTCCAAAACAACTGGAGGGATAAAGTTTGGGAATCACAGAGCTAGATGGACTAAGGGCCTCGAAACAATTTCCTGGGTCCCTAGGCTGAAGGTCTGAAACAACTTCCTGGGTCCCTAGGCTGAAGGTCTCAAATTCAATCCCTGGCATCTCCAGATTTGGTTTCAGAAGAATCCTATCTAAACCATGCGGAGAGGTTGTTGCCAGCCAGGCCTGACAATACTGGGATAGAGGGGCCAATGCCCCATTGGATGGACCAGGTCACCTCCCCATGTTTCTATGCAGAGTGTCCCAGTTCAAAACTCCAGAGGGAGTTGGAAGAGACTCTTGTCCAAAAACCTAGAGGGATGTTACTGCCGGTCAGAGTTGACAAATGAGGGTGAAATGAACCAAGGGTATGTATGTCAGAGCCAGCTTCTTAGGGTTCCTGGACTCAGCTTCCAAAAGATCATCGGTTCACTGCTAAACAATTTTTTCTCTCTGGGATCCAGAATTTCTTTCTCCTCCAGAAGACAGTTCTCTTAAAACCCTTTCTATCTTCTCATGCAAAAGGAAAGAACACCCATCTCTTCTCCTTGCAAAGGGATGATTCCTACAGTAATCCTGACCTCTGCTGGCCATCCGCTGTGCAAAAACTTCAAAAAGCAGCTATTTGTCTTTCATTTTCCCCCTAGAATGAGGACAGTCTAGAGGCTGGCATGGTGCAGTGGGTTGAGCACTGGACTTTGACTCTGGAGACCAGGGTTCGAATCCTTCTTCGGCAATGGAAACCCACTGGGTGATCTTGGGCAAGTGACATGCTCTCAGTCTCAGTGGAAAGCAATGGCAAACCTCCTCTGAACAAATCTTGCCAAGGACACCCCATGACAGTGTCACCTTAGGGACGCCGTAAGTCAAAAACGATTTGAAGGCACACAATACACACAACAACAATCTGGATGGGTCAAACGTTGTACAACGGTTCACTGCTAAACAATTTTTGGGGTGGGTAGGAAGCAGGCAAATGCAGCCTGCAGATAATCATATGCATGCATTGAGGACCACTGCAGTGTAATAGTTTGGGCATTGGACTAGGACACTGGGAGACCAGAGTTCGAATCCAGGCTCAGCCATGGGAAAACCAATGGGTGACTTTGGGCAAGTCACTCTCTCTCAGCCTCGGAGGATGGCAAGGGAAAACCCGCTCCTAAGAAATTTGCCAAGAAAACCCCATGGGTCACCATAAGTTGAAAGTACATGACAACAACAGCAACGTGCATTTCAAAATGAGAGAGAGTGATGGAGATTAATGTCTGTAATTTTGGGTACAAATTCCTCCTCTCCCCTGATGATGGAGAAGAAGGAAGGGCATCCCAGGGTCTGCCCAGCTTTACCTGTGGTCTTGATGACGGCCTCCTGGAACATCCGCTCTTCATGTTCCTTGATGATCTTGGTGCCACCTGTGATGATACAGTCATAGCTGCCCGTCAGGGCATAATCAATGCTCAGGCGCAATTGCCGCAAAAGCGTGTTGAAGACCTCAAGGACTGTCGGACCTAAGGAAGGCAAAGCGCAGATCAATGGGAGAGAAGGAGGAAGGGGAGACGTATTGGGGGTTTTGGTTTCCAAAAAGCATCAGCAGTATCATCATCATCATCATCATCTTTATTTATATCCCACTTTTTCCCCAAAACTGGGACTCAAGGTGGCTTATGTGTTAAAATGAGTGCAGATTATAAACATGCAAAAGGTCATAGAATCATAGAGTTGGAAGAGACCGCAAGAGCCATCCAGTCCAACCCCCTGCCATGCAGGAAATCCAGATCAAAGCATCCCTGACAGATGGCCATCCAGCCTCCGTTTGAAGACCTCCAAGGAGGGAGACTCCACTACACTCCGAGGGAGTGTGTTCCACTGTCGAACAGCCCTTACTCAGCGTTAAGTAGAATTAAACTACAGTTTGCATATCCCTTATCCAAAATGCTTGGAGCCAGAAGTTTTCCATATTTTGGATTTCTTTTCGTGTGTGTATGTTTTGTAATATTTATATCTGTATGTGTGTGTGTGTGTGTGTGTATAAAATGAGGCATAGGCTGCATCTCCACTGCAAAATTACTGCTGTTTGACATTGCTTTAACTGCCATAGCTCCATGCTATGGATCTGTGGGATTTGCAGTTTAGTGAGATAAAGTCGGCTTGCCTTATCCATGGATTTTTTATCCACGGATTCAAGCATTCGCGGCTTGAAAATATTCAAAGAATATCTAAATTCCAGAAAAGCAAACCTTAATTTGGCCATTTTATATACGGGACATCACTTTACTTTGGGTGCATCTACATTGAAGAAATAATCCTGTTTGACACCACTTTAACTGCCAAGACTCAATGCTATGACAGTATGAGAATTGTAGTTTTGTGAGATATTTAGCCTTCTCTGTCAGAGAGCTCTGATCGCATTGAGCCATGGCAGTTAAAGTAGTGTCAAACTGGATTATTTCTGCAGCCTATGCCATTGTATTTAATGGGACTTGAGCCTCCATGGATTTTGGTATCCACAGAGGGTCCTAGAACCAAATCCTGGGAGATACCAAGGGCCCACTGTATTTATTAGCCTTCTCTGTTAGAGAACAGGGTGCCTCAACAAACTACTAATCCCAGGACTCCATAGAATGGAACCACGACAGTTAAAGCAGTGCCAAACTGCATTATTTCTGCAGTACAGATGCAGACTAAGATTCTATGATTCTAGGTCTGAGCGAGTTTGGCCAACAGTCATGAATTCTAGGAGCTGAAGCCCCAAATATCTGAAGGGCAAGGTTTGGGAACCAGTGGATTAAATATTTTTCTGGATGAAAGGGGCAGCTGACCCAGGGTTAATGCCCCCTTGGAAAACTGAAAATGGCCAAAAAGCCTAACAAAACAAGCCAGCCCCTAAAAGTGACCAGAAATATCACTTCTAACATCAGAAATATCCTGGCATCAGAAATATCACTTCCAGACACAGTAACCCTGCAGATGATGAAAGCCTGAAACAGGTCCTGGACACATCACCATCACCATTATCATCTCACTCTCCCCCAAAACTGGGACTCAGAGTGGCTTCCAATTTATGGCATGTCACCACCATTGATTTAAAAAACAACACACAAAAAAACTGAAGCACTGATTCACTCGTCTCTTCAACCTAAAAGTCTATCCAGCCTGTCAGAAAGTTTATTTTTTTAAAAATGTAGTTCTCCGAAAGCCCAGTTTTGTCACCTTGAAATGCATCCCTGACTGCAGAGGTATTTCAGTCTCTCCAGACTGCATCCTTGCCAAAGAGAAATCCATCTCTGCCAGTCAATCTGCCTGTGTTGGTTACACTGGGGGAATTGTGTGGTATGCTTGGTGGGGTCTTGAAAAATTTGGTCCTAAGACAGAGTGACCCAATATGATAACAGCAAAGGAGGACAAAGCACCACAAAATGTAGGACATTCAAAAAAAAAGTAGGGTGTTAGAAAAGCTAAAAAAAAGCACTGGTTTAAATATAAATCCATGTCATATGGTTTATTTACAGCTATAATTCATAAACTGCATTTTTAAATCATCATCATAATCATAATATTTTATTTCTTTCCTGCCCCTCTTCAAGGCTCAAGGTGGAGGACAACATGTTAAAACACAAACAGAAATAAAAAAGAAAACACATAAAACCAACAGTTAAAATACAATACTATAAAACCATTTAAAAACAGTCATATAATATATACCAATTAAAAAGTCATGATTTAAAATTGACTGGGTAGGCCAGCTGGAACCATTCTTTTCTCATGAACTTTGTTAAAATGCATTAAAATGCCTTCCTGGCTTGGAATATACTTATAGAACTCTGAGCAAGACAAACGCTTAAAATTGTACTTTGCTAGCAACAAACCCTTAACTGAATCTACATTTCAACTATTCCTTTCATTTGTCCATTGTGCTGAAATTAAGGGTATTTGCACTGTGTCCTCAAGGAACCCATTGCCTAACACGTTCCCTGTCCTTTCTCCCTCCAAGAAACAAACATGCCCTGAGCTTTGGATGTGAGTCTTGTCTGCTACAAGGAAAAAAGAACTTTAGGAGGCTCCATCCTCTCCCTCTATTTGCAGCAAGGAGAAGCCGCCAAGTATTCAAATGTCTTGAAGAGGAACAGCAAATGTTGTGCTGCTCAATGGGCTTCTTAGTCATGCTCAAAAGGGAAGACATTTTGGGATTCCTCTTGGACAAAAGGTGGAAATGTAGGACAGGTCCTGAAAAAGGAGGCTCTGGTCACCCAAGTGTCCCCCTCCCCTAGACACCTGCTGTCGGTGCATTCTATGTCAGTGGGACATTGAATCCACTCGGGGGTTTCGCTCTGGTGTAGTTATCCAAGGTGCTGGACTTTATTACCCCAACGTTCAGCACTTTGGACAGTTCATTTAACCTGATCCAAAACTTGGAGTGAATCCACTGCCCCACTGACATGGAAGCCAAGAGATGCTCCTGCTCCAAAACTCCTTACCAACTGATCCAGAGGCAGCAATGATGGCTGCTTCAGAAAGGACCTCCACAATCCCGGCTCGGACGGTAGCGGCACTTTTGCTGTTGGCATCCAAGTGGCTCAGCAGTTGTTGGATCACTAAATGGGAATGCTGGGGCTGGGGACAAAGAACCGAGAACAAACGTCACAATGCCAGTAAGAAGATATGATGTGTGTGTATGACTTGTATATACTCATGTACAAGTCTAGAAATTTTAGTCTAAAAATTGACCCCCAAAACCTACGGTAGGTCAACCTATCCACAGGTCAATGTAAATACTATCACTCTTATTTAAAAAGGGAACCAGCTCCTGGTGAAAGGCAAGAGTGCAATATGTCCTGGAAGCACTGACTTCCCTCTACTCTCTCTTCCATCCAGCCTTCAGTGTGAGCCAAAACCGTTATGTCTGCTAGAATTCTGTAGGTTCTTTGACATTGTTTTCTTTTGCTTCATCATTTAGATCCTTTGTTGCATGTCCCTAGGGTCATATCAACTTATCCAAGGGTCATATCAAAATCCATAATTTTGCCCCCCCCCCAAACCTGCCCTCACCTTATACATGAGTCGACTTATAGTTGAGTATATATGGTGTGTGTGTGTGTGTGTGTGTGTGTGTATTTGAGAGCCAGAGTGACATAGAGCTTTGAGTGTTGGACCTTGGCTCTGGGGATGAGGGTTTGATTCACTGTTCAAGCCCACCAAGATTACTCTTTCTCACCTGAATTGAGTACATGATGATCTTAAAGCAACGGATCGCAAAGGTCTTTGGCTCCCACAGTGAGTGGTTGTCCAGGTGGCTGATGGAAAAGAAGAGGAAGAAAATAATGGAAGTGGATTTTGCACATGCACACATGAGGGTCTTGTGCTTCAATAAATAAGAACATCTGGAAGCAGGAGTGAAGTTCTGCAATGACAGGGAGTTGGACTCGATGGCCGTTGGGGTTCGGCCAACTCAACAGTTCTGCGATTCTTGGTTAGCTAGACAATGGCGCCTTCAGCTGGAGCATAAGGAAGGGGGGGGGCATGTTAGAGGAGCACAGGTTGCAAAAAGCCAAAGCCAGGGTGCAGGTAAAACCTCACAAACTCTCCTGATAGAAACAATCATTTTTAATGGAATCCAGAATCAATCTGATCAAGCATCTGAGGCAAGCAATGGTTTTGAGAGCTCTGAAAAAGTAACCTTTTGGTGACTACAACTTCCAGAATGTCTCAGACAGTAGGAGCAGAGCCTATGCTAGTTGGGGGAGTCTGGGAAGTCTAGTCTCAAATAACTGTTCACAGCTTTAGCCAATGTATTCATTTAAAACACATACGTACATAGTTAGTCTAAATATTAGAATCCTATAGGTGCAAAATACCCCCAAAGTCCATTTAGTCCAATCCCCTGCCATGCAGGAAGACCATCAAAGCATCCCTGACAGATGGCCATCCAGACTCTGCTTAAAGACCTCCAAGGAAGGAGACTCCACTACACTCCGAGGAAGGAGTGTGTTCCACTGTCAGACAGCCCTTACTCTCAGGAAGTTCCTCCTAATGTTGAGCTGGAATCTCTTTTCCTGTAGCTTGCATCCATTGCTCTGTGTTCTAGTCTCTGGAGCAGCAGAAAACAAGCTTGCTCCCTCCTCAATTAGATATGCCTTCAAATATTTAAACAGGGCTATTATGTCACTTTTTAACTTCTAGATCCCTTTCACGTGTTGTCTTGTTAAGCCAGGTATCCCCATCCTATATCTATGCATTTTATTTTAAATATACCTTCCCTTTCTCTGTGTTGAAATTCATTTTGTTAGCTTTGGTCCAGCTTTCTAAACTGAATTCATTCTGAAGTTTGATCCTGTCCTCTGGGATATTAGCTACTGCTCCTAATTTGGTGTCATCTGCAAATCTGACATGCATGTCCTCTATCCCTTCATCCTGCTGAACCAAGGGATTCACATTATAAGAAGAGACATTCCAAGCAAACATTAAGAAGAAGAATAAAGAAACAAACTCTTTCAGAATGTGGTGGACTGTCCTTTTTTGGAGGTTCTTGGACAGAGGTCAGATGGCCATCTCTTGGGAGTTGTGTATTTCTGCATGACAGGGGATTGGATTAGATGGCCCCTGGATCCTTTCCAACCTTAGAGTTCTGTGGATACTAATAATAGAAATCTACATCCATGGTTCAGGAGGAAATCCAGAGCTCTTTCTACCCTGGATTAGGCAAACACTGCAAGAGGAAAACAGAGGTCTGTGAAAGGGAGAAGAAAATGGATACAGTGTGCTTACATAAGAACTGGCTTGATGGCATTTTTGATGTTGCCGTAAGCCGCTCGGCCCAGGAGTTCCCTCAAACATCGCTCTGCCAGCTCTGCCGGGTTCTCTTTCTCCTTCTCGGTGGTTTGCAAAGGAGATGGAGAACGACTGAAGAAAAGGGAATGGGAAAAAGAGAAGAGAGGAGTTTACATTTCAGATCAGCTACTCAAATGATGACCAAAAGATTCTTCTCCTTCCATCCTCCCTACTCCATAGCATGGTGAATTAAATCTGGAGGCATGGTGACACCCCAAAAGGTTGACTATTTGGAATAACCACCACTGCCACCATCAATTAAATCGATGGTTCTCAAAATGGTCCTCCAAGTGCGTTGAACTTCATTTCCCGCAGAGTTGAATAGCGAGGGTTTTTAAAGAGAGACTATAAAAGCTTAAGATTAAAATAGTATTAAACTTATCTGTAACATTAAAATTGGTTTAGACCATACCATTAAAATAATAAGAAGCAGTTTAGGAAAAACCCAGTACAGTTAAAAGCAGCACAGCAGTGTTATGAGTAATTCCTTTGATGCGGCTCCTACTCTGAGTAATTCCACTGTATGCAAATCATACCCTAAAGAAGTATGCAGGAGGACTGTCTCCCTCGCACCACAAGCCATAATATTGAAGCACACAGAAATGGATCATATTAGTTCTTTAGTAATAAAGAAAGCTTTTGCTTTGCCAGATCAAAGAACTGCTTCACCTGGCCCATCATCATCATCATCATCATCATCATCATCATCATCATCATCATCTTTATTATATTTGTATTTAATTATATCCCACTTTTCTTCCATATTGGGAACAAAGCAGCTGACAGTTTAAAAACACAGTGCAATTAAAAGCTTACAAAAGTGACAATTAAAATGGAATTGAACTATGGCAGAGACCTTCAGCAAACAAAATAGGTCTTCTGTCCCAGAATATAATTCCTTCCTTCCATTTAAGAGAACTCTTAATTATTGAATCAATGCATTTAAAAGAAAAGAATGTACTAATATGCCTTTAAGCAAGATTTGGAAAGTCTTGATCTATACTGGACCGCATGCCACCTTCCACTCCTCAAATGCCAGATGCCAAATCCAGCTCCTTTTCCTTTGAAAACAAGATGCACACTTCTCATTCACCTTCTATTCTAAGCAGACATCACTTGCAAATGAGGTGCACAGAGAACATGCCTCTTGTTTGCAAAAAGGAAAGCAACTGGAGCAGGTCCTGGGGATCATTTTCTCTTCTGGGACCCTTCAGGGGCTGCAGAGACCACTTAAGACTAAAACAAAAACATGCAGAAATGCAATTCTAGGTTTTAAAAATAGTTTGTTTGGGGTTTTTTTTTAAAGTGTTTCCAAATTTCCAGGAAACACGATTTATTTTTTCCTCCTCCTCCTCCTCCTCCTTTAATGTGGTTAGTGAACCATCAACATCATTAAAATACATTGCAAAGACAGAATTGCATTACTTAAACACTTACAAGAATTTAATTAATGCAGCTTTATTACATATCTAGAACATAACATATCCTCCAGAGGGATCCTAAATTTATTTAAGGCCGTTGAAACTGTATAATTACTCATTCAACGGC
This sequence comes from Sceloporus undulatus, assembly GCF_019175285.1. Taxonomy (NCBI): domain Eukaryota; kingdom Metazoa; phylum Chordata; class Lepidosauria; order Squamata; family Phrynosomatidae; genus Sceloporus; species Sceloporus undulatus. The sequence continues at coordinate 2,961,132 of NC_056522.1, read as the reverse complement.
TATTTATCCTCATGCTCATTCACCTATAGTTAATTTTCCATTGCTTCGTGCCACACGGAGCCTGAATTACTATAAAGTTTGTCGGATGGAGTTGTGTTTTCCTTTTTATCAGAATCATCCAATAAATACTTTAAAAAACAATACTCTCAAGTTGAGTCTTAAGTCTGGAAAGCCAACTTAAAGAAGGAAAATGGCAGTGGCGTGTGTGTTGGGGTAGATGGGTCCTTCTGAAGGTTTTCAAACGTTTTAAAAAGCTCCTCTGATGTGCAATGGGAAGAGGCTACTGAGCAGCCCCAGGAAAACCATGTGCCTTAAGCTCAAAGGAGGACAAGGCACTGCAAAATGGGAAGTCTTCAAGAAAAATGGAGGACATGACCAAATCAAAGCTAAAACACTCATATAAATATAAATGCATGCATTGACTCCTATCTCAAGCCCAATGAATGCTGTTTCAGGCCTCCAAGTTGACTGCTAAAAATATACAGGACACCAAGTTGAGTCAAGTCAATGCACTGTTTGTTGCAGAGTTAAGTCCAAGTTGAGTCACTGAAGCGACTTGAGCCTGAGTTGATCAACTCGAGTCTCTGTCATTGTATTTTACCCATCCGTTTTAATAGAAAAAGTTGGGCATGGGAGTTCCCTGCCACTGCAGCCGTAGTTGTGGTGGTACCCCCTTTTGGGTCACCTTCTCCGCCAAGCCTTGTGATTTGGGTGGCATCCCTACAACTCCAGAATCTCATAGGAAGCCATTTTTGCAGCAGGAAAAGAATAGATGTGCACACACACATATATCACCTTTCTGCTTCCTCCACATGTTGAAGGTTGAAAAGCAGAGAAGGGACAATCTTGTCCATGTGCTGAGGGTCCCAGATGTTGGCCTGCAGCTCATCATTCACTGTCTTCCGGACCACCCCTTGGAGCCCTTTAATCCCGGACATCCGGATCCTTTTTTGAAAAATGGGAGAGGATGGAAGAGAAGAAAGTTGCATTTAGAAACCTTAACAGAAGATGGAGCCAGTCTCTTTCAATCTTTTTCCCTGTTTGCCTGGTTGTATGCTTTGAACCTTAAAGAATGCTAGATGCACATGCCATGGGAAGGGAAGAGGTCCAAGCTATCACACTTTGTTTGGACATACAGCCGACCTGCAGTATCCACAAATTCAAGCATCCAGGGCTTGAAAATATTCCAAAAATATATACATTCCAAGAAGCAAACCTTGATTTGGCCATTTTATATAAGGAGCACCATTTTACTTAGCCCACTGTATATAATGGGACTTAAGAATCCACAGATGTTGGTATCCACGGAGGGTCCTGGAACCAAACCCCAGCAGACACAGAGGACCCACCATATATCATGAGACTGTAAAGAACTGCCTTTTCAATCCCACATTTCAGTAAACCAGCCTTCTGTATTAGCATCTGTGTTAGCAGGAAGATGTTTGTAGACAGAATGGCCATTATCCACAAAACCATGGGCATAAAACTACCTAGGGTTTCGCAGGCATTACTATGATTTGTTAACAAATTCAAACATACCTGGCCTTCCAAAAAGTCTTTCCATATCCATTCAGACCCTCATATACAGTGGGCCCTTGGTGTCTATCCTGGGGTTTGGTTCCAATCTAAGAGCTTGGAAAAGTTTTATTTTTTAACTAGAGTACCTCAAATCTCCAAGCCAGTGCAACAGTAGTCCCAAACCGGAAGCTTTCTAACTCTGTGGTTTCCCTTTCTGCAGCTGACCCTTGTGTGGCAATGCACACTTGCATCTGTATAGTGGTTTGTGTGTTGGACCAGAACCTTGGAGACCTAGGTTCAATTCCCTGCTCAGCCATGGAAACCCATTGGGTGACCTTTGACAAGCCACAATCTTTCAGCCAAACAGGAAAGCAAAAGCAAACCACCTTTGAACAATCCTTTGCCGAAAAAACCCTGGGACAGATTCGTTTGAGGTCACCATACGTTGGAAATAACTTGAAAGTGTGTAGCAACAACAATAAAGTCTTGCAAGCCCTTCCTATTCCAGCAGCCTGTCAAGGGCATTGACTGCAGTGGATGCATTGTTTTGTTTAAAAATATTCTGCATTTTAATGAATTTTAATGGTTTTCATTGCTTTTTCTTAAAATAATATTATATGTAAGTATATATTTCTGATGTTTTTGTACCTTCATAATCTGTTCTGTTTTGAATATCGTGCAAACTGCTTTGCACCCCAATATTGAGAAAAGGATGGGATATAAATAAAGTGATTGACTGATTGATTGATTGATTGCTGTGGCAAGGAACTCTATCGGATAATTACCAACTTCCATTAAGCAGTCCTTCCATTAACCTTCCATCTGAGCTTCCTGCCAAGTCAGTTTTCCTTTGGGATGCTCTCATCAGAGGGTTTTTTTGAAAGAAACGATTTCCAGTGTGGTTTACCGTTGCTTTCTTCTGTGCAGAACGAACAAGTGTTAGCTATGGTGCCATTGCTGTATTCTCTGAGATATTATCTGACAGTGTTATCCCTTGCTACTGCTGCTGTCCAGGAGCTTTTTACCACATTTAGGCTGCATCTGCACTGCAGAAATCATCTACTGTAGTTTGACACCACTTTAACTGCCCTGGCGCAGTGCTATGAAATCCTGGGATTTGTAGCTTTGTGAGATATTCAGCCTTCTGTCAGAGAGCTCTGGGGCCACAGCAAATGACAAAATCCCAGGATTCCATAGCACTGAGCCATGACAGTTAAAGCGGTGTCGAACTGCATTATTTCTGCAAAAGCTGGTCTGATACGAGAGACCCTACAAAGCATCATCAGAAGGTGGTCAAGATGCCAAATTTATTAACAAGGAAGAGCACAAGGCAGCAGAGGCCGCAGCAGTTTGCTTTTGCCTGAGAGGATTGGGAAAAGCAAGGTTGCAACTCCTCCTGTCCTCCTCCCATCCTTGATGAGTGAATTGCAAGCAAACCAGTTTCCCACTTTAAACCCAGCTTGCACCAGTTTGCATCAGCAAGCCAAGGTCAAAGAGGGAAAGTGGGAGGAGAAAGAAAGAGAAACCAGGACATTTTAAAAGTAAAGGGTGAAAGTGAGATGGCAGACGATTAAGTGACACTGTCGCTGCCGAAATGAGACAGCTGAAGGAAGTCTGAGAGCTGGAGGTCTCTCATTCACAGAATCATAGAGTTGGAAAACACCCCAAGGACCATCCAGTCCAACCTCACTCTGCCATGCAGGAACTCTCAATCCAATCGTCTCTGACAGATGGCCATCCAGCCTCTGTTTAAAGATCTCCAAAGAAGGAGACTTCATCACTCTTGGAGAGTGCATCTTCCACTGTCAAACAGCTCTTACTGTCAGGAAGGTCCTCCTAACGTTGAGGTGGAATCTCTTTTCCTGGAGCTTGCATTCATTGCTCCGGGTCTTATTCTCTGGAGCAGCAGAAAACCTTGTTCCATCCTCAATGTGACACCCCTTCAGATACTTAAACAGGGCTATCATATCACATCTTAACCATCTCTTTTCCAGACTAAACATAACCAACTCCCTAAGTCATTCCTCATAGGACATGGTTTCCAGACCCATCACCATTTTAGTCGCCCTCCTTTGGACATGCTCCAGTTTCTCAACATCCTTTTTGAATTGTGGTGCCCAGAACTGGATACAGGATTATTCCAGGTAGGGCCTGACCAAAGCAGAATAGAGTGGCACTATGACTTCCCTTGATCTTCCCACTATACTTTCATTGATGCAGCCTAGAATTGCATTTGCCTTGTTAGCTGCCGCATTGCACTGTTGACTCATGTTCAATTTGTGGTCTACTTGGACTCCTAGATCCCTTTCACATGTAGTTTGATTCAGCCCGGTGTCCCCCATAATCCTATATCTGTGCATTTTATTTTTCTGCCCTAAGTGCAGTACCTTACATTTCTCTGTGTTGAATTTCATTTTGTTAGCTTTGGCCCAGCTTTCTAATCTATTCAGGTCGTTCTGAATTTTGATCCTGTCCTCTGGAGTATTAGCTACTCCTCCTAATTTGGTGTCATCTGCAAATTTGATAAGTTTGCCTCCAATACTGTCATCCAAGTCATTGATAAAGATGCTGAATAGCAAACTGGGCCCAGGACAGAATCCTGTGGGACCCACTGGTCATCTCTCCAAGATGAAGAGGAGCCATTGCTGAGCACCCTTTGGGTCGCCATGAGCCAAAACCAACTTGCTGGCAAATAACTAACAAAAACTAGGCAATTTTATCACGACAAAGGCAGGCAAAGTTATCCCTTTCCCTAACCGATGAATCCGTAACAGGCACAGGAAACATACATAATTGCTGCAACCAGCTGACGAATATTAGTCACGCTTTCTGTTGCTGTTTCCAAAGGGACCCCCTGATGTGCCGAGTTCAAATCCACCCCCAGAAAGCATTCCCCTGACCCTGCGCTCAGCTTTGTCAAGGGATGAGGACTGGCAATGAATATTCTTGGCAGGCTAATTATGGGACAGAGATTACTATTCGGGGAATAGCAGGAGCAGGTGGTGAATGCCACCCCAGCGGAAAACCTGGTTTTTATCAAATGTGCTGCAGCACACAGAGGGAGGCTCAGGCGGCGCGAAACCAGTCATCGTGCCTCCATTAACTAAAATTAGGCCTGGAGGGAGAACAAGTCATCCTCCCCCGTCAAAAGGAAGACGGAGATGCAGTTTGAATGGTCATGCTTGAATTTCAAATTCTTCTCTCAGCTGAGCGCTCTTGGAAGGGATCAAAAAGGAATGAAGGTGTCGATGGCCCGGGATGAAAGAGAAATGGAGGGATAACTAGGAAGATTGGAGAAGAGAAGAGATTCCCTAGCATCCATTTCCTTCAGCAGCTTCTCTCTATTTCTTTCTTTCTTTCTTTCTTTGGGTGCATCTGCACTGTAGAATGAATGCAGTTTAACACCACTTTAACTGCCATGACTAGATCCCACTGAAACCTGGGATTTGTATTTTGGTGAGGTATCGGCACTCTTTGGCGTCAAAATCCATAGTTTGGTACTCAAAACCTGCCCTCGACTTATAAATGAGGTCGACTTATTGTTGAGTATATACAGTATGTTTTAAAAATGATTTTAAAAACCATTCTCTGCTGGCAAAACATCAGGAATAAACTCTTTTAGAACATGGCCACATAGCCCAAAAAACCCACAAAAGCCATGATTTTATACTGTTGGATGTGAGGTTTTTAATTGTTTTAAAAATTTTACTAAGTGTTTTTTCAATGGGTTCTCCTTGGGTCCCACTTTAGAGGAAGGGTGGCATACAAATGAAATAAGTAAATAAAATCAACAAATCTTGGCAAGAAATTCCTATCATAGGCTCAGCCTAAGTCCGAATTGGTTTGAAGGGGCACAAGAACAAAGAGATAACATCACAGAGAGGAGCCAGCATGATGTACTTCGAATATTAAATATCTGAATACTGAATTGGATTAAGAGACAAGGGTTTGAATTCCTCTTCAGTCACTGAAACATATTGGGTGGCCTTTGGCATTTCACACTTTTTCTTAGGTGGAGAGGAAGACAGTAGCAAACCTGCTCTGGACAAATCTTGTCAAGACAATCCCATGAAAAATTCACATTATGGTCAAAATAAGTCAAAATTGCCTCAGAGACAGACAACCGTGTGGTCTCTTCCCACTGTATGATTCATACAAACAAACAGAGATCACAAACTCTCATCATAATTAGGATTATGATTCAGGGTGCAGATCTAATAGGATTAAAGTTAAAAATATAAAATGTCAGAATCACAATCAAGAACACTGTGAGGATTCAAACAAGTCACCAGAAGATATGAGATAATAGCATAATGCCTTCAGCACCATGCGAAAAGGTAACATCCTAAAAATATACCCCAAAGCCTTCACACTGTTATTTACAGTGCCATAAGACAAAGTCCTAAAAATACCTGCCCAGCTTCTGCACAAACAAATGGCATCCCTATCTTGGTGCAGATATGCTCAGTCTGTATTTTTAGGACATTATCACTTGGCGCTGAAAACAAGAGCATGGAGACTGCGTATTCTCTTTTCAGAATATTATCGTTTGTAGATTAGCCCTGGATGCTTGGATGCCATTAAAGCCACTGTGTTGTTATACAACTGGCCCACCGCAGCCACCGATTCTGCATCCACGGCTTGAAAATAATTAAAAAATGATCATTTCCAAAAAGCAAATCTTGATTTTGCCATTTGATATAAGGGATGCCGTTTTACTATGCCACTGTAAATAATAATAATAATAATAATAATAATAATAATAATAATAATAATAATAAT
>NC_056522.1:2939842-2954822 GCF_019175285.1 Sceloporus undulatus | reverse complement strand
TTGGTAGTTCCACTCCACCAGATGCATCTGAGGAATTAGACTGAAGTCTATGAAAGTTCACGCTGCCAACTTCTTTCTTTCAGTTAGTTTCAAAGGTGCTAGGAGATCTCTTTGCACACTGATTATATCTTTGAATAAAAATAATAATCATTCTTTCCCGCCTCTCCTCAAGGCTCAAGGTGGAGTGGGTCTGTGTGTTATGTGCCTTCAAGGCATTTCTAACATATGGCGATCCTAAGGCAATCCTATCATGGGGGTTTCTTGGCAAGATTTGTCATTGTCTTCCCCTAAGGATGAGAGAGGGTGACTTGCACAAAGCCATCCATTGGGTTTCATGGCCAAGTTGGGAATCGAACCCTAGTCTCCAGAATCATAGTCCAACGCTCAAACCACTATGCCACGCTGGCTCTCAGTGTGCAGCATGTCGAAACACAAAACACAATTAAAAACACCAAGGTTAAAATATAATATTATAAAGCCATTAAAGTACACTCATAAAACCTCATATAAGTTTAGTCCAGTCAGATGGGATTGGGTTGGCAACTGGCAGCCAGAGGACTTTTTCTTCAACCAGCCCAAAACTGTGGAATGAGCTGCATGAAAAAGATTCGAAAGCTGAAAACACTGTCTGAATTTAAAACAGCATGGAAGACCAGCCTCTTCCATCAGGCTTATCCAGATGGTTTTTAAACTGTGAATTTTAAATGCAGATTATTTTAATATGTGTGTATGTTATCCATCATTTTAAACTGATGTGTCTGTTTTAACTGATGTTGTTTATTGGCTCATTGTTGTGTTCCCCCGTCTCCATCCACGGGGAGAGGTGGGTAAGAAATAGAATATATATGTTTTTTAAATATACTAATTAAAAAGTAATGATTTAAAATTGGCTGGGTAGGCCTGCCAGAAGAGATATGTCTTTATCTTTAATGCTGGTTTTAAATGTAGTCAGTTTTTTCAGCTGTCATATATCTTACAGCTGGTCATCCCAAAAGGATTTGAGCATCCACGGATTTTGGTATTCATTGAGGAAGGGGGGGGGGGATCCTGAAATCAAACCCCAGCAGATACCAAGGGAACCATTGTATTATAAAAATTTGTGACACGCTGTTGCAATGTGTCTAGTTAACTCTAACTTATGGCGACCCTATCACAGGGCTTTCCTGACAGGATTTATTATCCTGAGGAGGTTTCCCATTGCCTTCCTTTGGTCACTGCAGGGAGAAGAAGGAAATACTGAGCAAAACCACACATACACCAGGCATATGGTCAGCCTCTGGCAGAGTTGCACTCTCCTAGAGAGAATGCATTAGTCAAAACAGCAAATAGTCAATCCTGCAAAAGACAAAACCGCAAATGTGGCAGGCCAACTGTACTTTTGAATTTTACCAAGCATAGAGTTAACTTACGTCTGCGTATGCAGAGAAGTGACCAGTGGGGTGTCCAGTGGGTTTCTGTCCTGAGCCCAGTGCTATTCAACATCTTTATCAATGACTTGGATGACAGAATTAGGGACATGCTTATCAAATTTGCAGATGACACCAAATTAGGAAGAATAGCTAATACTCCAGAGGACAGGATCAAAATTCAGAACGACCTGAATAGATTAGAAAGCTGGGCCAAAGCTAACAAAATGAACTTCAACACAGAGAAATGTAAGGTACCGCACTTAGGGCAGAAAAATGAAATGCACAGATATAGGATCCTGGGGGACACCTGGCTGAATGAAACTACATGTGAAAGAGATCTGGGAGTCCAAGTAGATCAGAAGTTGAACATGAGTCAACAGTGCGATGCAGCAGCTAAAAAGGTCAATGCAATTCTAGGCTGTAACAATAGCAGTATAATGTCTCAGTCAAAAGAAGTAATAGTGCCACTCCATTCTGCCTTGGTCAGGCCCCACCTGGAATAATACTGTGTCCAGTTCTGGGCACCACAATTTAAAAAGGATGTTGAGAAACTGGAGGGTGTCCAAAGGAGGGCAACCAAAATGGTGAAGGTTCTGGAAACCTGTCTTATGAGGAAAGACGAAGGGAGCTGGGGGTGTATAGTCTGGAGAAGAGAAGGTTAAGAGGTGACATGATAGACCTGTTTAAATACTTAAAGGGATGTCACACTGAGGAGGGAGCAAACTTGTTTTCTGCTGCTCCAGAGACTAGGACACAGACCAAAGGATGAAAACTAGAGGAAAAGAGATTCCAGTTCAACCTCTGGAAAAACGTCCTGACAGTAAAAGCTGTTCAACAGTGGAATCTCTTCCTTTGAAGAGTTATAAACCTTTGCTCAATGGCCTCTGTCCCAGGGAATGCTTTGATTGAGAGTTCCTGCATGGCAGAACGGGGCTGGACTGGATGGCCCTTGGAGTCTCTTCCAACTCAATGACTCTATAGCCCTTATCACACGAGCAAAATTTGAAGTTATCCCAGGGTCAATGTGAAGGCAATGCAGGGGAAATCATGGGGTTTCAATCAGGAGCCATCTTAAACACAATTGAGAGTCATTCCAGAATCATTCCAGGGGTAGGTAAAGTTTCAGGTTTGTTTATCACACAACGCCAAATGCAATCAGAAGCCATCCTAAACATAATCAGTGGTCATTCCAGGGTTAGGTAAATTTGGGGGGGGGGGGGAGGATTTACCTAACCCTGGAATGACCCCCAATTGTGTTTAAGATGGCTCCTGACTGAAACCCCATGATTTCCCCTGCATTGCCCACACACTGACCCTGGGATAACTTCACATTTTGCTTGTGTGATAAGGGCCTATGATTCTAAGCCACTAATGGAATGCCAGGCATCTTTTGTCCACAATGCAGAGACTAATGAGCATTCCTCACAATCCTACAAAAAACCCAGGAGGGCCTTCAGAGACCTCTGAAACCCATCGGTTTGCACCCACCAGCCATACTCACTTTGTCCGGATGTCCATGTCGTCGTGGCTCGAGTGGCACATTTCGCTGAAGCGGGAGACGAAGAAGTCGTAGCTCCTGTGATAGGAAGGGGTGTCTTCCTCAATGTTGGCAAACTTCACGAACTGCAACAGGGAGAAAGAAACAAAAATGGAGTGGTGGGGGCAGAGTATGGCAGAACAGGGGGCAAGGGGGAAAACATATTAAAATGATGCACTCGGACACCGTTGCAACCCAGACTCAATTGGAATGGACATTTAAAAAGCAAGGAAAAAGTAGTTAAGAGCTGCAGCCATGCTGCAAAAATAAAGCAATTTGACATCACTTTAACTTAGCATTATGGAATATTGGGATTTATAGTTTGTGAAAAGGCTCACAAAACTCCAAATCTATAAGGACAGGTTACTCACCTGTAACGGTATTTCTTCGAGTGGTCATCTGCGAATTCATACAAATGGGTTTCACTGCGCCTGCGCAGTGCTGTTCGGATACTTCTGGAATCACTGGGCAAAGTACACTTTGCAACATATAGAAACTTTTTGGCGGTAACCCCGCCCCCCTCCTATAAAGCCCCGGTTCCCGCTCTTTTCCCCAGTTCCAAAATTTTTTCCCACCAAGTAGGCGATGTAAGACAGAGCCAAAGTGAGCAGGACACCGAGGGGAGGATGGGCGGGATTTGTATGAATTCGCAGATGACCACTCGAAGAAATACCGTTACAGGTGAGTAACCTGTCCTTCTTCTTCGTGGTCTCTGCGAATCATACAAATGGGTTTAGACTGACAAGCTTAGGAATACGGCGGAGGGAGTGTCCTGAAACCCAAGCTATGGTAAACCAAGATAATTTTATTACAACAATAAACTTGTGAACCATTAAAGAGTCAGTCCTGTTTTTTGCACAACATATCCAATGCAGACATAACATACAAGGCAAAAGAAGGGTATGTAGGGTCACGCACGACCATACCCATTGGCATTGTGCAAACATAATTCACATTTGGAATGCAATCATAACTTTGCAGAACCTGAGGAGGAATTGTAAGGTCATGCAAGACCCATCTCCCCAGAAGCGAACGCAAGTGAACACATCATAGATAAATTGACAAGCACAATAAATACAATAAGACATCAGTGCAACCCAGAAACCAAGACAGCCCTCCCAAAGGCTGCATCTCGAATTGCCCTAGTGTCCAGCCTATAATGTTTTATAAAAGTCAATGGCTGGGACCAAACAGCAGCTTTGCAAACATCCTCTAAAGGGATGCCAGCCAGAAATGCAGAGGAAGCTGCAACCGCCCTGGTCGCATGCGAACGGACCCTGGATGGTATCGGTTTTCCCGATAGCTCATAACAAAGACGTATGGTGCTGGTCACCCATTTGGAGAGTCTTTGTGGTGACACCGGCAAGCCCTTTTTTCGGTTCCGAATAACAATGGAAGAGTCTTTCGGAACGGCTCGAACCCTTAGTCCTATCTAGGTAGAATGCCAAGGCTCTTCTAACGTCCAGCATATGGAGGCTTCGTTCCTCCACGGTAGACGGGTTCGAAGCCAAGGTCGGTAGCACAATGTCCTGGCACATGTGGAACAGGGAGACCACCTTAGGTAGGAAGGTGATATCAGTCCGGAGCACCACCTTGTCCTTATGGAACCGGAGGAATGGCTCATCCCTCCGTAGGGCACAGAGTTCTCCCGCCCGGCGAGCCGAGGTAATGGCCACCAAGAAGACTGTCTTCCAAGTTAAAAGTCTTAAGTCCGTTGTGGCCAAGGGCTCAAAAGGCTTGGATTGAAGGGCAGACAACACAATGTCCAAACTCCAAGCCGGGGCAGGGAGAGAAATCTGGGGGTAGAGGTTATTACACCCTTTCAGAAAGTTTTTTACCAAAGGGTCCCTGAAAAAAGAAGGCAAACCATCATACTGAAAATGAGAACAAATAGCAGACAGATAACATTTGATGGATGAAAGACACAGTCCCGCATCCAGCAATGACATCAGAAAATCAAGCACCACTGGCACGGTGATGCTCTGTGCCGACAAATTCCTTTCGGCAAGAAAGGAAAGGAACCTCTTCCATTTGGAGGCATAGGATCTCTGAGTTGCAGGCCTATGCGCGGCTCGGATCACCCTCCGCACCGAAGGTGTCAGCGCCGTCAATGCAGGAGCCTCCAAGCCACCATCGGCAGCGAGTCGATGTCGGGGTGCCGGACCCTCCCCTCCTGGAGGGTGAGGAGGTCCGGCCTCGGTTCCAGCCGGAGAAACTCGCCGTTGGAGAGGTGTAGAAGCAGCGGAAACCACGGCTGTCTCGGCCACCACGGGGTGATGAGGATCGCGTCGACTGTCTCCCTCGACATCTTGGACACCACCCTGGTCAGCAGCGGAAACGGGGGGAAGGCATAAATCGTTTCCCGGGACCAGTCGAAGGCGAATGCATCTCCGAGAGGACTCTCGTGACGCATCCGAGAACAGAACTGGGGACAGTGGGTGTTGGAGGCTGTCGCAAACAGATCGACCTGGGGGGCTCCCCACCTGCAAAATAGGTCGGTGACTGTCTCTGGGTGAAGCCGCCACTCGTGGCAGGTTGATGTTCTGCTGAGTTGATCTGCTAGGATGTTTTCTTCTCCTGGTAGGTGAATAGCCTAGAGAAGTATGTGTCTGAGGATGCACCAGTCCCAGATCCTCAACGTGATGTCCAGGAGGGTCCTGGATTTGGTGCCTCCCTGCTTGTTGACATAGAACATTACCGTTGTATTGTCGGTCCTGAGCAGAATCACCTTGCCTGTGACGGTCTGTTCGAACGCCTTGAGCGCCTTTTCGACAGCCAACATCTCGAGCGCGTTTATGTGTAGCGCACGCTCCTGCAGGGACCACTTCTCTCTCACAGATAGGTCCCGAAGGTGTGCACCCCAGCCTTCCATCGACGCATCCGTCGTCAGGGTCATTTGTGGTTGAGGCTGGACGAAAGGCATACCTATGCACACGTTTTGGGAGTCTAGCCACCATGAGAGGGAGGAAGTCACAGCCCTCGGGACGGTGAGCCATTTGTTTGGTGAGTCTGTCAATGGGTTGAACACGGAGAGGAACCATGCCTGAAGAGGCCTGAGGCGCAGTCGTGCCCATGGGGTAACGAATGTGGTGGAGGCCATGTGTCCCAATGCGACCTGGATGTCCCTGGCTTTGAGCCTCCTGTTCAAGTGGACGGTGCGAACTGCAGTTGACAGGGCCTGAAAGCGGTCCTGAGGAAGGTAGGCCATCGATTCTTCGGAGTCGAGCACGGAGCCGATGAAACGGACCTGTTTGGATGGAGTCAGGTGGGACTTCTCTAGATTGACTACCAGTCCCAAGTCCGACAAGAGGTTTAGAGTGAAGTGGATTGCATCTTGGAGCTCCGGTCTTGACGGGGCTGTCAGCAGCCAGTCGTCGAGGTAAGGAAACACGCTGAATCCCTTCTGATGGAGATAGGCTACCACTGGGGCCATGCACTTCGTGAAGACTCGAGGCGCCGTGGCCAAGCCGAATGGGAGGACGTTGTAATGGTAGGCATCGGAGCCGATGGCGAAGGCGAGGAACCTGCGGTGGGATTCCCTTATCCCGACGTGAAAATAAGCATCCTTCAGGTCCACCGTCGCGAACCAGAGGTCCTGCTGGAGCAGAGGCAAAATAGAGGCCAACGTTACCATGCGAAAACGTCTATATTTTAGGAAGGAGTTCAGTTCCCTTAGGTCCAGAATGGGCCTGATTCCTCCATCTGGCTTTGGGACCGTGAAATATCTGGAGAAAAAAACTTTGGGCCATAAATCCTGAGGCAATGGAGATATGGCCCCTTTTTGAAGGAGAGAGCGCACTTCGTCGAGAAGGGTGCCCGAGGGGGCAGTAGAAATGAAAGCTCCGGTGGGCAGGAGCTCTTCGAACTCGAGGGTATAGCCCCTTCGGACGATGTTTAAGACCCAGGAGTCGGAGGAGATGGAGGCCCATGTGGTGGCAAAGGGCCTCAAGATGTCAAGGAAAAACAGGTTAGGAGAGGCGAAGTGCGCTAGGGATCTTCATGCCCTTTTCTTCCCCTGGTCGGGCTCCTGTCGACGGTTCTTTCTGTACCGAGACTGGTTGCGACGGCCCGAAGAAGATGATTGCTGAGAGGGGTAGCCCTGCCGCTGCGACCCCTGCTGATTGAACTGACGTTCCTGATAGGGGAACCTCTGGAACTGACCTTGGTGATGTTGCCAGGGCCGGAGACGCTTGCGGAAGGAGGAAGGGCCCGGTGTGGACATGCCATGTTTGCGAGCGGCCGCCTTCATGCGGAACTTCTTATTAAGTCTCTCGTCGGTATCGGCATGGAACAATCCCGAACCGTCGATGGGCATGTCCTCGATGGTGGACTTCACACTCTGATTGAGATCGGAGCCTCGGAGCCACGCGTGCCTTCTCAACGCGATGGAGGCCGACATCGCCCTTCCAACACATTCCGTGACGTTCCTAGCCGCGGTGATGAGCCAGCTACCAATCGAGTGGGTCTCATCCCTGATCTGGGTCAGGGTCCTCTGAACCTCATCGGGAACGTCAGGCACAATTGGGGAGATGCCCTCCATCAACGTCTGGACATAGGCACCCATACAGGCCGTGTAACTAGAGGCCTTCGCCGCCAGAGCCGCTGCCGCATACGCCTTCTTGGCCAGAGCGTCAATTTTCTTGGCCTCTTTATCAACCGGTGAGGTGGTCTGGCGCTGGGTGGAGGTCTGCTGAGCTCCTTCTACAATAGCCGAATTCTGGCGAGGGTGTGACATGAGCCACGGAGCATTGGGAGCCGCGACCCTGTAGAGCGACTCGATCTTCCTTGGGGGCCCAAGGAGGGATGAAGGCGAGTCCCAGGAACGCTTGAGAATCGTTTGTAGGGACGGCAAAAATGGGACACACGGGGGTGTTGGGACCCGGCCATGGACCCGGCGCTCGACTGGGTCTTCTGCATCCGCCTCCGGATAAACAAGGTCGATGTCCAGGGCCCTGGACATCTTAATGATGTGTTCCGCGAAGGAACGAACATCATCCGAAGGAGAGGCTGCCTCTGGAAAGTGGAGATCCTGCGGCGACTGACGCGGGGGGTCTTCCACATCGGAGGGGTCGTCCGTCGCGACCGAAGCGTCCGCGTCTGAATCGGAGGACTCCACCTGAACCACGACCTTGTGTTTATCAGCTGGTTGCGGTGCTGGTTGAAGCAAGTCAGCCCTGGAAGCTGGGACGGGGTCCCGCTGGCGTCTGTCTAATCGTGAGCCCTCTCGGGGACGGTCACGGGGGTGATCACGAGAGGGCATCCTGGACATTGCGACCCTCCTAGACACCTTCAGGTAGAACTGGTCTGCCTCGGAGTCATAAAACACGCCGTCATCATCGGGCACCGGCAAGGGAGACAGGGGAGCTGGCGACGGTGACCTCGGGTCGCGATCCCTCCGAGCTGGGGATGGAGATCGCGAGGGCAACTCCCGAGAAGGGGACCTCGAAAGCCTGTCTTGGAAGTCCTCCTCATTCGAGAGGAGAAAAGGCACGGTTGCGGCCGCCGAAGGTCCCAGGGTGGACAAATCTTGTTGGGCCTCCCTCGGTAGGGGCCTATCGGACACGACTGACAGAGTGTCCTGTCTTGGAGAATCCATCCGGATGCGAGGACGAGTCGAGGGCTCTGGTTCTTTAGTCACCCGAGGCTCTTTACGGGAACGGTCTTTAGCATGCTTGGACTTTTTGGGAGCCGTAGCCTCCTGAGCTGAAGCCGATGACTTCCTCTTCTTGGATGCCGCGGAGCCCCTCGGAGCATCCGGAGGGAAGAAGGGAATAGGAGACTCCGTGAGCCTTCCACCCGGTCTGGGTGTATCCTCTCTATGGGGGACCGCCTTCGCCCTGGAGGGGGTGTCTTTACCGGTACCCGATCCGTCCTTCGGGTCCGATGGAGCCTCTTTACGGAAGGTATGCTCCGATGCCGGCTGCGAGGTCTTAGCAGGGGCATCTCGTTTCCCAGATGACACCGAAGCGGCGGCGGTGCCCACAGACCCAGATTTATGCGGGTGCTTGGTGGGTTTGGTGGTGGCACTGTGCTTGTCAGATCCACGGGCCACATTAGCCTCAGGGTTAGGACCCCCGGAACGATCGGATGTCGACGGGGGAGCACTTGACGGGCCATCTCTGGCGGAGAGAGCCGCAGAAGCAGAAGCTACAGGGGCCGAAGACGGACGAGGATCCCCTTCCCGGATCTTACCCTGGGCTATCGCTGAGGTGAGCCGCGATTCCCGGTTCTTCCTGGCCTGAGATGACATCGATTTGCAGAGGGAGCAGGACTTAACATCATGGTCCTTGCCGAGGCAGAAGAGGCAGGAGGTGTGGGGGTCCTGCACCGGCACTTTTCCCCCGCAAATGTCACACTTTTTGAACGGAGGAGACATCGCTAGCGAGGTCGACCGATCCAAAACGAAATCCAAAGCCAAAGTCAACAGTCCAAAAGTCTAGTACACGGGGGGAAGAAGAAACGCCAAAGTCCAAAAAACAGTCCGAGTCAAAAAACCAGTGATCCAAACGAGCTAAGACGAGCGAAGTTCCAAACAGCAGCCAAACGCGGCGGAAAAAATGGAACTGGGGAAAAGAGCGGGAACCGGGGCTTTATAGGAGGGGGGCGGGGTTACCGCCAAAAAGTTTCTATATGTTGCAAAGTGTACTTTGCCCAGTGATTCCAGAAGTATCCGAACAGCACTGCGCAGGCGCAGTGAAACCCATTTGTATGATTCGCAGAGACCACGAAGAAGAAATATACATATCCTATCCTACACAATCTTTCCTAATTCCTCTTCTCTTCTTACATATTCTTCTTTTCTTTCACATCCATTCCCATCTCTTCTAACTCTCTATCTTTCTACCTTTCTATCTTTCCCATCTCACATTATCCATCTCATATCTCCTCTTACTTTACTCCTTTCTTTTCTTCCTTTCTATCAATCAACTATTGATGAAGATGTAATGAAGTATAATTGATACTGGCGACAATGTGATACAGTCAGCCGCCCTTATCGATGGGTTTTTCATCCATGGATTCAAGCATCAACAGCTTGAAAATATTATATATATATATATTCCAAATAGCAAACCTCAATTTTGCCATTTTATATAAGGAAGACCATTTTGCTATGCCACTGTATTTAATGGGATTTGGGCATCCATGGATTTTGGTATCCATGGGGATCCTGGGACCAAACCCCAGCAGATACCAAGGGCCCACTGTATAAAAGAATTGTAATTGATATTATTATGGTTGAATTGATATAGATGTGATGTGAGGTTTTTATAATACTTTATTGATGTGCATGTTTGTGTATTTGTGTGCACTGGCTGACATTCTGAATAAAAGAAAGAAAAGAAAGAAAACCTACAAATCTCTGAATTCCACAGCATTCATTAATAACAGTTCAAGTGGTTTCAAACTGCATTATTTCTGCAGTGGAGATGCGGCCCTGGAAATTTTTTGCACAGACTTGCAAGGATTTTTGCTGCCAAGAAAAGAGGAAGGGAGAGCAATGCATGCAGCAAGGCATTCAAGAATGAGTAGAGGGGAAAGGTTGGCATCATATTAACCCATCATATTCACTAATATTATTCTATTTTATATATGCCTGACTTGCCCATTGCTCATGACCCAAGGGAGCTTGCAACCTGGCCTAAAACAAAACCCCAATCATTTCAAATACTGAAGAACATTTTTAAATCAAATAAGCTGCTGTATTCAAACCAAGCACTGAGTCGAAACCCTCATTTATTTTAATTTACTTTCCGCCTTTCTCACACTGGAGAGGATTTAAAGCATGAATTAAAAGGAAATAAAGCGAAAAATCAATCATTCATGGCACTGAAGAATAACTTTAATAAACTATCGTATTAAAACTACAATTCTACAGTTCCAAAGGAGTCTGTGAACAGTTCTTACCACTAAGAAATTCTTCCTAAGGTTTGGCCAAAATGTCCTTTTTTTGCAGTTTGAATCCATTGGGTCTTATTCTCAGGAGCAGAAGAGATCAAGTATGCTCCGTTTTTTATCTAACACAGACGTTCAGATATATAAAGAAGGTTATAGTGTATTAGACTGGCAACATGGTGAAATGGTTTGAATGTTGGACTAGGACTTCGGGAGACCTTGGTTCGAATCCTCATTCACCCATCAAAACTATAAGGAAGCTGTAACCTCTCAGACTCAAGCTCCATCTGCACTGCAGAATTAATGCAGTTTGACTCTGCTTTGAGTGCCACTGAGTGGAATCCTGGGATTTGCAGTTTGTTGTGGCACCAGTGCTCTCTAACAGAAAAGGCTAAATAGTGCATAAAAGTACCAATCCCAGAATTCCACAGCATTGAGCCATCAGCGGCTATTAGTGTCAAACTGCACTAATGCTGCAGTGCAGATGCAGCCTAAGAGGAAAGCAAAGATGGTAAACCTCTTCTGAAGAAATCTTGCCAAGACAACTCTAGGATAGGGTTGCCATAGGTTGGAGTGGACTTGAATATACATAACAAGAAGAAGATAGTATAAAAGAGAATATGTTCTAGTGTTCTGAGTGTTGGACTAGGACTCCGAGAGACCCGGGTTCAAATCCCTGATTAGCCATGGAAACCCCACTGGATTACCTTGAGAACGTCATACTCTCTCAGCCTCAGAGGAAGGAAAAAGAAAGAAGAAATCCAGGATATGTTGCCTGAATCCCATTTGGGGGGAAAGTCAGGATATATATCCAATAAATCAATAAATACAGTGGCCCCTTGGTATCCGTGGGTTTTCATTTCATGATTCCCTGTGGATAGCAAAATCCATGGATGCTCAAGTCCAATTAGTTACAATGGCATGGCAAAATGGTGATATAAAATGACAAAATCAAAGTTTGCTTTTTTGAAGATATATTTTTAAATATATATATTTTCATGCTTGAATCTGTGGATAAAAAAATTCTGTGAACAAGGAGGGCTGACGCTAATAAAAATATTATTAACCACTGGTGGCGCAGTGGTTAAATGCCTGTCCTGCAGCCATTCACTCAAAACCACAAGGTTGCGAGTTCAAGACCAGCAAAAGGGCCCAAGCTAGACTCAGGCTTGCATCCTTCCAAGGAGGGAGCTAAAATGAGTACCCAGACTGTTGGGGGCAAATTAGCTTACTTGCTCATTAGCTTACTTGCTGTTCACCGCTATGATCTTTAGAATAGCGGTATATAAATAAAACAAATTATTATTATTATTACTGTGCCACTTCTTTATCCTCTCTTTTCCAGCTTTATCCCCAAACCTGCTTTATTCCATTGCAGCCGAATTCAACATGATTTTGCCCCTCTCTTCTATGGCTATAGTCTATCTAAACTATACCCTCCATCCACTTCGATCCCTCTTGCTGCAAGGTTAAGGGTTGGCATGAGCTGAAACCAAAGCATGGGCAGAAGGAGTTATCTTAGAACTTGTGGTTTTTAATGAGGTCCACTGAAGGCTCCAAGCAGCCCGAGGCACGTTCCTTTTTTAAAAGAAATATATCACTGGTCCTCATTGTCTGGGCTTTGGTCTGGCGCCAGACGTTCAAAGAGCAGACAAAGAGCAGCTCAAAATATCTTCTCTTTGCAAATGCCGGAACATTTTGCACAGCCCCAAGACTTTCTAGGGGGGGAAAGTGGACTGAGATATACAGCTGGCCCTCCACATTTGTGGCTTTGACTTTTGTGGCTTTGATTATTTGTGGTTTTGATTAATATGTTCTTTCTAGGAATCTCTTGGTCCTTCAGCACAACTCTGCTAGAAGTTGACCATAGAGTTGTGCTGGAGAACCTAGAAGTTTCTAGAGTTCCCATGGCACTGAGCTGAGGCAGTTAAAGTGGTGTCCAACTCCATCCCTTCTGCTGTGCAGATGCAGCCCCAATGGTTTGCCACAGCTAAGCGGGGATTTGAACTCTGGTCTCTCTGAATTCCCAGTCCAACACTCAAACCACTACATCTCACACTGGGAGAAAGTTGGGACATAATCAATGAATTAGTTAGTTGACTGATTGATTAACTCTTACCGAGTTGGTGCCCAGGATTTGCAGATCGGGCTTCTCCGACTCTAGGAGCTTAGCCACCATTTTCAAGAAGCTTTCCACAAAAAGGTTGATGCTTTGGCAATGGCAAGCCATCAGCAGCTGATCCAAGGCTTCCATTGCAATGCAGACGTACCTGGAGAAGAGGAGAAAGAAAGAGAATGGGAGGTTGAGAGAGAAAGATGGAGAAACCAAGGGTCTCTAAGGAGAGGATATTCCACAGTGGGGGTGCCACAAATGAGAAAATTGCCAGCTTGGTAGATGCAGGGAATGCGGTAGACATAGCTTATCTTGATTTCAGTAAGGCCTTTGACAAGGTCCCCCATGAGATTCTTGCAAACAAACTAGTGAAATGTGGGCTAGACAAAGCAACTGTTACATGGATTTGTAATTGGTTGACCGGCCAAAGCCAAAGGGTGCTCAACAATGGCTCCTTTTCATCCTGGAGAGAAGTGACCAGTGGGGTCCCACAGGGCTCTGTCCTGGGCCCAGGGCTATTCAACATCTTTATCAATGACTTGGATGAAAGAATAGAGGGCACGCTTATCAAATTTGCAGATGACACCAAATTAGGAGGAATAGCTAATATCCCAGAGGAGTGGATCAAAATTCAAAATGACTTTAATAGACTAGAAAGCTGAGCCAAAGCTAACAAAATGAATGTCAACAGGGAGAAATGTAAGATACTGCACTTAGGCAGGAAAAGTGAATTGCACATATATATATATATATATATATATAGAGAGAGAGAGAGAGAGAGGATGGGGGTTCATTTATCAATGTTGTTTCATTTATTAGATATTAAGATGATTGTAGTTATGTATGTGAGGAGCCAAAGTTATATAGTGGTCTGAGCCTACAACTCTGGAGAGCAGGGTTCGAAACCCACTACCCTTGGGCAAGTCACATATTCTCAGCCTCACAGCATGGCAACTGCAGTCTCCTGCTGAAGAAATATGCCAAGAAAACCCCATGATAGGTTTGCCTTAGGATCGCCATAAGTCAGAAATGACTTGAAGGTACACAAGAACAACAACAACAACCGTTATGTGTGCACCATGCATGGATGTTATAAGGTAAGGATCTTTCAGGGAAAATGCAATGTTGGGAGTGAGTGAAGACTGGTGGAATATCTGCGGAGATTTTGCAAAAGGCTCGTGACAGTCAGGGATGAGTATGGGTTCAGTTTGCAAAATTTGGATTAGGTGTCTGCAGGGATTAGGAGTTAGTCAGTGAGGTTTAGGAGCTTGAGAGGTTAAAATACTTAGGCTGCATCTACATGGTAGACTTAATTCAGTTTGACTCCGCTTTCACCACCATGGGCTGGTGTCTGTAGTTTCATAAGATATTTTGCCTTCTCTGTCAGGAAGCTTTGGTGCCACAGCAAACTACAAATCCAATCGAATGAAGACATGACAGTTAAAGTGGTGTCAACCTGCATTAATACTCCAGTGTAGCAGCAGCTGTAGAATCAGAGTTAGCTAGGAGATAAGCATGCGAGAGAGGCTTCAGATGAGACTTAGATGTATTAAATAATTAACCTGTCATGCTACATTCAAATTCTGTTTAATAAATCATAAAAATACATCATTATTTTTGCATTATGTGCTTTTGCCTCCAGGAACACTACGTATTGGAAAAATGAGTTCAGACGCAACGTCTGTGGTGGCAGCAGTTAATAAAGAGTGGGGGGGTGTCCGGTGGAGACAGAAGACAAAAGAAAGTCACAGCGGTGGGAAGATGGGAGTCCTCACCTTGGTGTCAGGGGTGGGGATAAAGGAGAGCCCTTAAACATGACTTTGAATTGGTATATTTTGAAGAATGTATTAAATGAGTATACTTTGTTTTATAGTATTGCATTTTAATTGTTGGTTTTATGCGTGTTTTTTTTAAATTGCATTTTGTATTTTAACATGTTGTACCTCGCCTCAACCCTTGACGAGAAGCAGGAAAGAAATAATAATAATAATAATAATAATAATAATAATAATAATAATAATAATAATA
>NC_056522.1:2939410-2939832 GCF_019175285.1 Sceloporus undulatus | reverse complement strand
GTTATTATATTTGATGGCAGTGGTTGGGAAAATTGAGATCCATACAATTGGTGGCAGTAGAGGGATAGGCAGAAAATTCAGTGTCTTCCAGCAAACCTGTAAGGAATGTGTGTGTGTGTGTGTGTGTGTGTATGATCAACCGTCCTTATGCACGGATTTTTTTATCCACGGATTCAAGCATCCATGGCTTGAAAATATTCAAAAAAAGTATAAATTCTTAATAGCAACCCTTGATTTTCCACTTTATTTAAGGGACACTATTTTGGTCTGCCATTATATTTAATGGGACTTGAGCATCCACGGATTTTGTTATCCATGGGGAATCCTGGAACCAAACCCCAGCTGATAACAAGGTCTCTCTCTCTCTCTCTCTGTGTGTGTGTGTGTGTGTGTGTGTGTGTGTGTGTGTGTGTGTGTGTGTG
>NC_056522.1:2895087-2939400 GCF_019175285.1 Sceloporus undulatus | reverse complement strand
GAGAGGTGCTCCTTATCACTGTTTCTGCGCCCTTCCTGCCAGATTTTCAATTTGGACTCTGCAGTTTTCAGTGCAGGTAATAAACCAAACTTTTCCAACTGAAGACTTTCCAGGTAGGAGCTGCAAAACATCCCCCTTGGCCTTGGATCAACGATGGTTTGATTCCAGTGCCAATTTAGCAACAGCATTTACATATGTATACTACTTATCCGTTAACTCAGCACTCTCTAACTGGTTTACAATCTGTAAGCCAATTGCCCCCAACAAGCTGGGTATATATTTAACTGAGCTATGAAAGGATGGAAGGCTGAGTCAAGCTTGGAGCTCTCCTTGGGATCAAACTCACAACATTGTGGCTGCAATTTAAAGCATGACTTTTTACAAGGAGCTGCTGAAGATTAATCATTGCATCCCAGTCTGTAAAAATGCAGGGTTGCAAACTGCTTTTATTATTTTAAAAGTCTTCTGAAACGTGGTGCTGGAGAAGAATTCTATGGATACCAGGTAGGGATAAAAAGACAAATGAATGGCTCTCGGAGCACATCAAGCCTGAACTTTCCTGAACTCAAACTGTTGTACTTTGGATTTACTATGAGATGTATGCCTCATTTTAATCCTGAGTAAAGTGGAAGGCAAACAGCTACAGAATTTCTTTATCTTTTGTTGTGGTTGTGTGCCTCCAAGTCATTTTTGACTTATGGTGAATCCAAGACAAACCTAAGGTACTGAACTTAGGTAGAAAAAAAATGAAATGCAGAGATATAGGATGGGGGACACCTGGCTTAAGGAGACTCCAAGTGAAAGGGATCTAGGATTCCTAGTAGATAACAAGCTGAACATGTGCCTACAGTATGATGCGGCAGCTAAAAAGGCCAATGCGATTCTAGACTGCATCAATAGAAGTATAGTGTCCAGATCAAGGGAAGTAATAGTGCTACTCTATTCTGCTCTGGTCAGGCCTCACCTGGAATAATACTGTGTCCAGTTTTGGGGATGTTGAGACCAAAGGAGGGTGACTAAAATGATATAAGGTCTGAAAACCATGAAGCCCTATGAGGAACGACTCAGGGAGCTGGGGATGTTTAGCCTGGAGAAGAGAAGGTTAAAAGGTGATATGATAACCCTATTTAAGTATTTGAAGGGATGTCACATTGAGGAGGGAACAAGCTTGTTTTCTGCTCCTCCAGAGAATAGGTCAATGGAACAATGAATTCAAATTACAGGAAAAGAGATTCCAGGTCAACATTAGGAAGAACTTCCTACAATAAGAGCTGTTCAACAGTGGAAGGTGCTGCTATCTCAGAGAGTGTTGGAGTCTCCTTCCTTGGAGGTCTTTAAACAGAGGCTGGATGGCCATTTGTCAGGGATGCTTTAATCAAGAGTTCCTGCATGGCAGAAGGGGGTTGGACTATGATTCTATGGTTCTATTATGGGGTTTTCGTGGCAGGTTTCTTGATAGGTTTGCCATGGCCATCCTCTGCATCTGAGGGAATGTGACTTGCCCAAGGTCACCCAGTGGGTTCCCGTGGCTGAGGCAGGATTTGAACCCTGGTCTCCAGAGTCATAGTCTAACATTCAAACCACTACACCACGCTGTCTCTACGAAACATAAAACGAATTTCAGGTTTAGACTTGGGACCCATCACCAAGAGCTCTTGCTGTGTATTCCAAAATTCAAAACACTTCTGGTCCCAAGTAGTTCAGGTAAGGGAAACTCAACCTGCACAAGCAAAACAACCTGCAAGCAAAGTTACACATTTTCTTGGGCTCAGTAGTAGCATGAGGGAAGATAAACTGTATTCACAGCATTTTGCAAAACCTGAGCCCTTTGTCTTGGATGCTCAAAATGAAAGACAGAAATGTGTAAACTGAGAGCAAAATTCCCCAGAGGGACAGAAAAGCAAACAAATAAACTTGGGCTTCCATTTAACAAAGACCAGGGGGACCCATGCTCTGTTCCCCAGCCGCCGCAATTGACGTCAATGGAAGACGCAGTGCCTTGCACTTTCCTTGGGGTTCAAGTGAGCCAAAAGGCAAAAAGAAATCACCTGTCAGAAGACCAGGGAGAAAAAGAAATGGAGCGCTCATTCGGAAATCTGGCCTCTTTTCAAGATAAATACACCACTGCCAGTCTTTAAAGAGGCTGAATTACGAGGGTCACTCAACAAGTACTTAGCCTCACCGCCCGATGGCGCTGCTATTACAAAAGTTTTACCATTGTGCAGTACATTCTTTTAGAAGCCTACTGTCAAAGTTTCAGTCAATTCCCTTCATTTGTTTTGTTTTGATAGCCTTTGGAAGCGAGCGTGTCGGTCGGTTTTACAAAAATGGAAAAAGAGCAATATCGTTCGATTCTTGTTTTTGGAAGGGAAAACGCGCAGCGAAATCAAAGAGCGCTTGGATGCTGTGTACGGTGACTCTTCTCCTTCGATGGCGACCATCAAGAATTGGTTCAATGAGTTTGTTCATGGCCGCATGTCGGTTTTTGATGAGCCACGCCCAGGTGCCCCGAAAACGGCTACTACAGAGGAAAATGTAAAAAAAATCCACGATCTCGTGTTGGCAGACTGCCGATTGAAGGTTTGCGAGATAGCTGAGACTGTAGGCATCGCAGAAGGAACGGTGCATCATATTTTACACGAAGAACTGGGCATGAGAAAGCTGTCGGCACGATGGGTGCTGTTCCACCACGACAACGCACCGGCTCACACCTCCGCGGTCATGGCCAAATTGGTCGAATTGGGCTACGAATTGCTGCCCCATCCACCATATTCCCCAGATTTGGCCCCCTGTGACTTCTTTTTTATTCCAAACCTGAAAAGGTCACTTGCCAGGAATAGATTTGGGTCAAATGAGGAGGTCATCACCGCCACGGAGGCCTATTTTGCAACCCTCAGGAAAACGTATTTTTTGGACGGGTTGAAAAAGTTGGAGCATCGTTGGGCCAAGTGTATCGAGCTAAAAGGAGACTATGTTGAAAAATAAATTGCCACTTTTCCAAAATTTTTGTTTTTCTTTTATAGGCTAAGTATTTATTGAATGACCCTCGTATATCTTTCTCTGTTTCTTTAGAATAGGCAAAGTGTGGCCAGGGTTGTTTTCCAACCCCAGGGTACCCCAAGTCTCAGAGATTGCCCCCCAAATATCTCCAAATGTGCATTAGTGAGCAGCATATTAAACAAACAAATATATAAATCTGAAACATTCCCTATTCAAAAAAGAAAACTGCCACCACTATCTACAAAAAAAAGTGGAAGCAGAATGTTCTTGTGTGCCTTCAAGTTTTTTTCCGACTTACGGCAACCCCAAGGCAAAGTTATCACTGGGTTTTCTTGACAAGATTTGTCCAGAGGAGGTTTCGCCATTGCGTCCCCTGAGGCTGAGAGAGTGTGACTTGCCAAAGGTCACCCAGTGGGTTTCATGGCCAAGGCTGCAAGATAACTCCCTTCTCCAATTCTCCAGTTATAAGCTGCAAATCAAATATATAGTCAATAATGGTCCATTCTCTTGAACTAACCTTCTCTTCTCCAGGCGAAACACACCCAGCTCCCTAGAGAAGAGAAGGCTAAGAGGGGGCATGATAGCCGATTTAAAATATTTGAAGGGATGTCATATCGAGGATGGGGCAAGCTTGTTTTCTGCTGGCAAAAGGGGGTGGACTGGATGACCCTTGGGGGTCTCTTCCAAGTCTAGGATTAATACTGAGGATGGAGCAAACTTGTTTTCTGTTGTTCCAGAGACTGTGAGGCTCAACAGACCGCCATTAACGCCAGCCTGAGGGCAAAGTCGGGGCATGGCACCCACATGACGCATGAACCGGCTCCGCTCCCAGCCCAGCGTAACGCCACACACCGCTCCACATGGCACATAGCATGACAGTGCTCCTCTGGTGCTGCATCTACATGGCACAGTGCCAAAGGAGTGTGGAAAAGCCATGCACAATTGGCTGTAATGCCCTTTCCAGGGTGCAAAAAGGAGCCGCTTTTTGCAGCTCTTTTTTGCACCACAAAAAGGAGAAATCAGGGCTGCACTGCCCCGATTCAGCACTAAAAGGGGCTGCCTGTCAAGTCCCTAAAATGCAGAACAGTGGATTCACACTACATTCTGCCCTTCCCTTACATGCGGGATCCGCTCCGTACCCCCTGCATAAGGGGAATTCCACGTATGCTTGAGCCCCATTTAAATGAATGGGGCTCATGCATGTGGTGCCATGGTGGCGTGTGTGTGCCATGGGCGCATGCACCATTACCCCTTATGGGGCGTGCTGCCCCTTTTCCCAGCGCAGCTTTCAGCATATGCTGAAAGCCGCATAAGGCATGTCCACATACGACACAGGTGCATTGTATAGGAAAAGAGATTCACCCTAAACATTAGGAAGAACTTCTTGATGGTCAAATCTGTTTGACTGTGGAAGACACTCCTTGGAGGGTGGCAGAGTTTCCTTTTTGGAGGTTCTTAAATTGAGGCTGGATGGCCACCAGTCAGGAGTGTTTGGATTGTAACAGGAGCCCTGGTGGCATAGTGGTTAAACGCCTGTACTGCAGCCACTCACTCAAAACCACAAGGTTGCGAGTTCAAGACCAGCAAAAGGGCTCAAGCTCGACTCAGGCTTGCATCCTTCCGAGGAGGGAGCTAAAATGAGTACCCAGGACCGGCGGCGCGGAGGGTGAGAGACAGCTGGGCGGGACCCTGTCAGCCCAAGGAACACCTTCCCCACTGTGCAGCTGAGAGAGAGAGCGTTCGGGCAAGGCTATTTAGCCGAGCCCCGGGAAACCAGCCTCTACCGGCGGCGCGGAGGGTGAGAGACAGCTGGGCGGGACCCTGTAATATCTTCTCTCCCAAAGCGCGCCTACTTCCGGTTGCTGTGGTCGTCCGAAGAAGGTCCTATCTCTTGTGATAGGTCTTCAGCAGAGTGTGGTGCTAGGTTGTGTTATAACACAACACATCCAAATCTCCCCTGGTTACAGGAGAGTCGGAGGGGTTCCATGTAGACTATTTGCCGTCCCAAGAAGAACAGAGGTTATTTCCACCGGGCCTGCTGTCTTCGGGATTAGGAAGTCAGGAACATACCTTAACTGCACTCTTGCAGCGTTTAACGTATTAGGACTGCCAGCAAATTTTTTTTAAGAAGTAGATTATAGTGCGTTGAAGCCTCTTATAGTCTGAAATTTTTGCCTAAGCTAATTGAAGTCTTCCACTTTGTGTTATTCTTTGTGTAAAGTGTTTAAAGAAAGTTGATTAGTGATACTAAGTGTAGTTTTACAGTGTGAATGTAATACTCTGTAGAAACATTATAGCAAACTTTGGCTGTTAACCTGTATTTTTTTTCCCCCCTTTTCATTGAAATGAAGAGAAATGGATTCTAAAAAGAAGACTCAAGCAGGGAAAGTTCAAAATTTACAACAATTAGTACATAGATCTTCAATAGAGCAACAACACCCCCCTAGTGACCAAAATCCAACAATGCTAGAAGAAATACGTAGAATTACATTGGAACTAGGCGAAAAAATGACTCTGTTACAAAAGGAGATGTCTAATTTTAAATCTGAAATGCGTCAAGAGATAAGATCGGATTTAAAAGAAATAAGACTTTCAGTGGATAAAGCTTCCTCAGAAATTACTAAAATTAAAGCAAAAATTAGCACATTAGAAGAAAAACATAACGAATATGGAAAAAATTTGGATGACTTAAATAAAAAACAGGCTCTCCAATTGGATGAAAATTTAAAATGGGAATATAAATTAAGAGAAAAATCCTTAAAAATTCGAGGACTACCCGAAGTAGAAAAAGAAAACCTTTATGAGACTTTAATACCAAAACTGGCTGAATTTTTAGATGTTGACTTACAAATTTTCCGTTTTGGAATCGAAAAAATCTTCAGATTAAACTCTCCAATAGCAAAACAGAAAAAAATACCTCGGGACATTGTTATAAATTTTATAAATAAACAGGTTCGCGATCTTCTAATTAGGAAACATAATGAAGTTCCGCTATGCATTAATCAGGCAGAAATTCAAATTTTCAGAGATATTCCCGTTAAAATTTTGAAACGGCGTAAAGATTATCATTTTTTGACTCTCTTTTTAAGAAAGGAAAATATATCTTATAAATGGCTAATACCAGAAGGACTTTTCTTCTGGTATAAAAAGAAAAGATATGAAATTAAATCTGTATATGAAGCAAAAAAAAGCATTAAATTTCCTATCAAAGGAACATAAAAAAGATCAGAGTCAGGCTAAGAAACAACAAGAAGAGGATAATAAGACTAAAGAATATTTTTTGCGCCATCCAAGACAAAAGACAGCATCAATAAATGAACCTGGCCAGAGTATGAAAAATGTAGACGTGGATAGTACCAGATTATTGCCTTCTACTAACAGAAATACTGAGTTAGACACAGATGTACGGGATTTAGCCCAAAAGGATAATGATGAGGAAGCAGATACTCTCTCTGAAGATGACAACCTTCCAGATAAAAACCTCAATAGAGACTCGGAATCAGAAGACAACCCACCGAATCTGAATGAATAAAAATTTGAAATTTACTTCTTGGAACGTAAAAGGTATAAATAGGCTGATAAAGCGGAAAAAAGTGTTCCATTTTTTAGAAGGTCTGAAAGGAGATGTCACATGTTTACAAGAGACACATGTTAAGAGAGGAGAATTTCATTTTTTGACAAACCCTAGACTAGGGCAACTTTTTGTTTCAGGTTCTGATAAAAGGAAAAAAGGGGTAGCGATTTATGTTAAAAACAGCTTAGATGTCTCAGAAGTTCTAAATGATAGAAATGGGCATTATGTGGGTTTAATAGCAAATTTATTGGAGCAAAAAATGTTAATTTTGGGTGATAATGCCCCAAATGAAAAAAAAGAGGTATTTTATCAAAAATTGTTGAATAAGGTCAAAGACATTGTCTTTGACACCGTAGTATTACTAGGCGATTGGAACGGGGTAAATGATCCTACATTGGATAGATTTTCCCACAAAAGTATTAATCCCAAGCAGGGTAAATTACCAAGATCTTTTTTTGAGTTGTTAGATTTCTGTAACGCATATGATATATGGAGATTAAAAAACCCATCTGCTAAAGACTATACTTTTTTCTCAAAACCTCATAATTCATGGGCTAGAATAGATTTTTTTTTAACATCGTCATCTCTCTGCCCAAAAGTCAAAGCAATAGAAATGCTACCAATCATTTTGTCGGACCACAAACCTATTGTTATGAATATTTGTGTTGGTAATAGAAGTAATAATTGGAGATTAAATGAGTTATTGTTAAAGGATGAAAACATAATTCTTGAAGCAAAACAGGCAATTAAAAATTATTTTAAAGATAATCTAAATAAGGAGGTACCGCCCCACATAGTGTGGGATGCAATGAAGGCGGTAATAAGAGGCTTCTTTATAAAAAAAGGAATAGAAAAAAGAAAGGACCGAAATAGAAAAATAGAAGAATTACAAGACCAATTAAGGAGTAAGGAGAAACAGCTACGGAATAAAGGTGCGGATAAGGAAATATTGAAAGATATCAGAATTATACAGAACCAAATCTCTCTATTATTAGTGGATCAGATAAATAAAAAAATGAGATTAACAAAGCAAAGATACTTTGAGTCAGCTAACAAATCAGGCAAACTGTTAGCATATAAGTTAAGAAATCAGTTACATAAAAAACAGATCTTAAGGAT
The DNA here is from genome assembly GCF_019175285.1 of Sceloporus undulatus. Taxonomy (NCBI): domain Eukaryota; kingdom Metazoa; phylum Chordata; class Lepidosauria; order Squamata; family Phrynosomatidae; genus Sceloporus; species Sceloporus undulatus. The sequence continues at coordinate 2,931,707 of NC_056522.1, read as the reverse complement.
AAAGCATAATGGAAACTCATATTTTAAGCAAAGCGAAATTATGCAGATCTTTGTTAATTTTTATACTTGCCTGTTTTCAAAATGTCAAATTTCAGAGAACTCAATCAATAATTATCTGAGCAATAAAAATATTCCTAAAATAAGTGAAGAACAGAAAAACGCTCTAAACAGAGACATCACATTACAAGAAATCAGGGATGCTATACAAAGCAGTAAGAGAGGTAAATCTACAGGCCCTGATGGATTCCCATCTGAGTTTTACAAAACTTTTACAGAAGAATTAATAAACCCCTTACAAAACATAATAAACAATAGCCTACAGGGTCATATTCCTAACTCGTGGTCGGAATCTAACACTATCTTAATCCCCAAAGAAGATAAAGACTCTTCAGACCCAAAAAATTACCGCCCAATTGCGCTCCTTAATGCAGACTACAAAATTTTTGCATCAGTGTTAGCATCTAGATTGAAAAAAATTCTAAAAGTATGGATTAATCAGGACCAGAGAGGCTTCCTTCCAGGAAGAAAATTGAAAGACAATATAAGATTTTTGTTAAATATTATAGAATACCATGAGAAAAGACCTGATAAAAAACTAGCTCTTATCTTCATTGACTTTGAAAAAGCATTTGACCGTGTTAACTGGTTATTTTTGAAAGAAACAATTAAGAAAATGGACTTTGGATTGAATTTTTGCAAATGGGTTGAAAAGATTTATGAGAAACAATATACGCATTTAATTGTAAACGGGGAAAGATAAAAAAAAATTAACATTTTTAAAGGCACTAGACAAGGGTGTCCCTTGTCCCCTCTTTTGTTTATATTGATATTAGAGATACTTACCATGACTATACAGAAGGATAGAAATATAGAAGGGGTCAAAATTAAGGGTATGGAATTTAAGTTTAAAGCCTACGCAGACGATTTAGTTCTTACTTTAGCAAATCCAATAGACCACATTTCAACAACAAATAAAAAACTAGCACAATTTGGAGCCGTAGCTGGTCTGGTGGTCAATAGAGAAAAAACATCCATTCTAGTAATGAACTTGAATAAATCAGAAAAAGCAGCTTTAGAAACTTTATCTGGCTACCAAATTAAAGATAAAATAAAATATTTGGGAATTTGGCTAACAACAAAAAATGTTGGATTATTTAAAAATAACTATCTGAAGACCTGGCAATCAATAAAAAATGATTTAATTCGGTGGGGAAAAATAGGTTTATCTTGGCTTGGGAAAATTGCTACCATTAAGATGAATATCTTACCCAAAGTTATGTTTTTATTCCAAACAATTCCGATTATTGTTAATGATAAGCCGTTCAGAGAGTGGGATATTGCACTTCGCAAATTCATATGGGAAGGCAAAAAGCCCCGAGTCAGGCTAAAGACAATGCAGGATGACGTGAAAAGAGGTGGTATGGGTTTACCGAATCTCAAAATCTATTTTTATTCATGTTGCTTCGATTGGTTAATCGATTGGTTTAAGTTAAAAAATAGAGAAATCTTGAATTTGGAATCTGTTGATTTGGTTTATGGTTTACATGCGTATCTCTTCTACGATAAAATAAAAGTTAATAAGGTGTTTTTAGATCATTCTATAAGGAAGCCACTAATCAATGTTTGGCTCAAATTTAAACAACTAATTTACAATAAATTGCCATATTGGGTTTCAATCAACGAAGCTTTTTATAAAAATGATTTAATGCAGATTGAGAATTGGCTAACTTACAAAGATATGATTAAGGTTGACCCTATAACTAACAGTTGGAATTTTAAAACACAAGAGGAAATGTGCATAGAAGGGTCAACACTGAACTGGTTTTTGTTTCGGCAATTTAGAGAAAGATATATTTGTGATAAAAGACTGCTTGGCATTCATTTAGAACCACAAGAATTTGATAAGATTATATTTGCAGAGAGTCCAAAAAAAATTTCACTTCTTTATAAATTTTTGTTGAAAATTGAAATGTATGATGATTACGTGAAACCATCTATGATCAAGTGGGCCCAAGATTTAAACGAAGTGCTACCTTTGGACCAGTGGGAAAAAACTTGGACACACAGACTGTATCATACAATCTGTGCGGAAATCAAAGAAAACTATTACAAAATGCAGAATCATTGGTACCTCACACCCACAAAATTAGCTAAAATATACAAAAAGAATAGCCCAATGTGTTGGAGATGTGAAAAAGCTCCAGGCTCCTTCCTCCACATGTGGTGGAACTGTGAAGTAGCTAAAAAATATTGGATTCAAATTCACGTAATGATTCAAAAAATTTTAGGTTGCCAATTTAGATTAGACCCTAAACTTTACTTACTAAACATGATATTTGATTCAGAGTTAGAAGCTAAACATGGTGTACTTTTGTTTTACATGATTGCAGCCGCTCGGATAGTCCTCGCCTCAAAATGGAAAGAAAGAAGTAACCTGAGTTGGAATGATTGGTTGTTGAAATTACTCTCTTACCTGGAAATGGATAAACTCACATGCTTGATTAGGGATAAGGATTGGAGTAAAAGGAAGAAAAGCTGGACACCTTTGATAGAATTTATAACAGCCGAAGGCATAGTAAACAAATTTATTTGGTAGTCCAAGTAGTATAGAGGTCAGCCATAGATAGTGGAGGTAGATTTTTATTTTTACTTAGAACAGAGTATTACTCTCAGCCATTAAGAAAATAAGATAATATAGCTACTGTAACATGAATGTATATAGTAAACATGGTTATATATAGATAAAAGGAGGTTAGTTCTGTTAAAGAAAGCTCAGACTATGGATTTTGTTTAAGGAAGCTTACATGTTCGTTCCGGTATTGTTGGTTCTTGTGTGTATGTATGTTTGTTTTGTGACTCATTATATGTAAATGTTTTTTTAATCAATAAAAATATTAAAAAATAAAAAAAAAAATAAAATGAGTACCCAGACTGCTGGGGGCAAATTAGCTTACAGTTGTAAACTGCTTAGACACTGCTTAGGCGGTATGAAGCGGTATATAAATGAAGCCTGTTTGTTTGTTTTGTCTTCCTGCATGGCAAAATGGGGTTGAACTGGATGGCCCTGGAGGTCTCTTCCAACTCTAGGATTTTATGATAATCCTTCCCCAAACTACAAATACTGTGATTCCATAGACTAGAATCTGCTGCAACTGTGTAGTATGGATACACCCCTGAAGGGATTTAAGTGGTGCCCCCAAACCCCCTGAAATCCGAGGGACAGATGCATGGACCATTCACCTCCCTCCACCTAGAAATCTTTGCCTCCAACATCAAGCCATCATCTCTGGTGGGTCTCCTTTGCACACTGTGAGCAAAGCCTCATTAAAAGTCCTTTGAACACTGAACCTCTGCCATGACTTTGAAGGGACTGTCAGCTCCGATGAAAGCTGAGATTTTTTCAGCTTTGAAGTATCTCCTGTCTCTGTATGCTTCATAGATTTGCTTCTGGCTCTCCTCTTTCATGTGCTGGCAGACAAATGCCACCATCAAAGCACAAAAGCATACAGGAAAGAGACAAAGGGATATTTGCACTGTCCGATTTGCGTTGGCAAGGCCATAAAGGAATGCCTACCCAGAGCCACTGGAAAGCCACATTCCATCCGGAGTTCACCCAACATTTCTCACTGGAGTGGCAATTTATCTGCCATGACAGCAACAACCCTAGAAGGTGCCAAGCGCTGTGCCAATCAAACGCCCACGGCCTCATTAGCAGAGCAGCTGGACTTGCAAAAAATACAGGGAAAAGCAGGTGTCGGAAGAAAGGGAGCAGAGGCAGATATAGAATCGAGGCAGCCACAAAGCTGAGCCAAAAACAGAAAGCCAGCTGAGCTGAGAAAGTAGCATTGCAAAGGAATTGAGATTTGGGGTTTTTTTGCACCAGCTACAGAATTTCTTTATCTTCTAGAGAGTGAGCTGGGAGTGGACAACTATGCTTGGGTGGGTGAATAGGGGATTTGCACCCATCTCACCTTGTCAACCCTGCCAACACTTGCCCATCCATGCCTAAAATACTGTTGTTTTTTTCCAGATGTATATTAGCCAAAATGGCTCGCCTTTTGGTCATTAAAAAAGGAAGTATTTCCACAGGGGAAAGGTTTTTGTTTTTTATTTTTTAAATGAGAAGGTTTCTGATAAAATATTGTATTAATTTTCAAAACCTTAAAATAAGAAAGAAAAGAGAGCATGCATAATACAAATAACAAATACACATTAAAAACAACCTGTACAAATAACATGTATGCAAAACTAGTACATATACTATACGTATAAAACACCACTACAACACTAACAACACATGAACATGCATCCCCTTACACTTATCCCCACAACCCTAGTTACAAAAACAAGAACAAAAGCAAACAAAAAACTCTGCTTAAAATGGGAGGATTTCAGAGGCCACAAAATTGGCACATTTGTGGCCCATTGGCTGCACTTTCTTCAGGCATCTAACCCAGACCAGAATTCTGTTGTACATCTTATTCGGACCAGAATTTTGTTAGTGCGTTATGCCAATGTTTATAGGCTTGTGAAGGAGAAGGAAGCATGCAGGAAAAGGTCACCTCAACCTGAGAAGTAAGGAATGCATTGGAAAATTAAAACCAGAGGCAGCAACCTGTATTGCATGCTATAAGTCATGGATCTCCTTACATGTGTACAAAGCCCTGGTGTATAATGTTCCTCCTCCTTTCCTGTTTGATCTATTTCTTTGGAATAGGTTATATCCCCTATTAATGTGTTCCATTCATGAAACTCTTCCCACAGGTTATTTTGATGCCTATTAAATCATATTTGTTATCCTGTGATAGGAGGTCAAGTTCATCTTGTTTGTCTCACATGTTTTGAGCACTAGTATAGGCCACTAGCAAAGATCATGGGTGGGACCCTGAGGCAAGTCACTTTTTAAACTGGATGCAGAGCATCTCCTCTGAACTGTTATTATGTTATCGTTGTTGTCAATGCTACTATTTTCTTTCTTTATGTCCTCCCCCCCCCCCCCCCAATACAGGTCGATCCTCATATCCATGGGGATTCAGTTTCTCGGCTTAGTACAAAACCCAGAAACCATCAATAATAGCAAACCCTATTAAAATAAAGGATTTCTAGTACAAACATACCATTGAGTTGCATTGGAGGACCTAGAGACATCACTAGGCATTTTTCAGCACAACTCTGTGGTATGTATCCCTATTTTTTCAGCTGTGGATAACCTAAACCAGTGATATTGGTTCTGTGGATATGGGGGTTGATCTGGGATTCAAGGCAGCTGACAAAATAGGAAAACAGATTAATATAAACAAACAAACAAGCTTCATTTATATACCTCTTCATACTGCCTAAGCAGTATCTAAGCAGTTTACAACTATAAGCTAATTTGCCCACAACAATCTGGGTCTTCATTTTAGCTCCCTCCTCAGAAGGATGCAAGCCTGAGTCAACCCTGAACCCTTTTGCTGGTCTTGAACTCGCAACCTTATGGTTTTGAGTGAGTGACTGCAGTACAGGCATTGAACCACTGCGCCACCAGGGCTCCTTATATAAAGAATAAAACGCATACAAAATCAATACAGAATAAATTACAGTTGGCCATTAGTATCCATGAGGGTTCCGTTCCAGCCCCCGCTCGCGGAAGCCAAAAACCATGAGACCTCGAGCCCTGTGGTTTTTAATGGTGATGCGCAGTCGCGTGTACACACCCCCATTAGGGCCAATGGGGCTTGCCAAGGGATCCTGTAGCACCTTTGAGACAAACAATCTGTCAGGGATGCTTTGATTGAGAGTTCCTGCATGGCAGGGGGTTGGACTGGATGGGCCTTGTAGTCTCTTCCAACTGTACGATTCTATGATTCTATGAATAAGACCCCTTTACCTGCTTAAGATAACATATGTGTATGTTATATGTGTATGTATGTGTAACTGTGAACTTGCCATCCACAGATGGCAAGCCCCACTGCCCCTAATGGTGGTGCAGGCAAGCCATTACAAATCATGGGGCTTGAGGTCCCATGGTTTTTTGGCATCTGCAAAGGGGTCCAGATCAGAACCCCCATGGATACACACTCACAACATTGTGGCTGCAGTACTGGCATTTAACCACTGCGCCACCAGGGCTCCATATTTACTCCATTTTCCCTTTTCTGAACAGGGATCAGGGTTTTCTTAGGCAAGGAACCCTGCAGCCACACTGTTGTGAGTTCGATCCCAGGTCTCCAAGGTTGACTCAGCCTTCCATCCTTTTGTAGGTCAGTAAAATGCATACCCAGCTTCTTGGGGGCAATTGGCTTACACACTGTAAACCACTTAGAGAGTGATCAGTTCACTGATAAGCAGTATAGAAATATAAATACTACTGCTATTTTTCAGGCTAACACAGCTATGTCTTTTAGTGTCATCCTAAGAAGCCATTAAAACAAAGGATAAAAATTAACAAAACAGTCCACTAAGAAAAACTCATTCCAGCCAATTCCTAAAAGCCAGCCATAATAGAAAACTCTTGAATTGGCCATGGAAGGATTGCAAAGAGGGAGCCATCCTAGCCTCCCGTGGGAAGATGCTGGCCCCAGACCCATTTCAGTTGCCCACCCTTGCATTAAATCCATCCCTGAGGAGATTGCAGAGTAGCACTCCTTACCCATATCGATGTCTACTGACATCTCTGATCAATTTCTCTGACAAATAAGCACCAATCCGGTCCAGCTTCTCGGGAGCAGAGAGGGCATAGAAGGTCAGCTTTTCCATGTTGGTCTTTACCAGCCCGTCCTGAAAAAGAAAGAAAATGTGCTACTGGTCCTTTTCTGGGCAGAATCCAAATTGCTGGTCATGATCCATAAAGCCCTTTACAGCTCATGTCCAAGCCTTTGATTGTGTCTTCTTGCATGGCAGAAAGGCTAGCTGTGTCATTCTAGGATTCAGTAGAACTGGTCAGACAGCTTATTTCACTAAAGGCTGAGTGTGAATCTGTGGGCACAGACAACCTTTCGCATTTTCTCTTGACTACTTGTGACCGATTGAGAAGCATGCGATTTTGTGAAATAAAAACTAGCTTAGCAGTGCACTCATCTGTTAGTCTGTTCTTCTGAGCATTAAGATTTGTCAATTCGTATCTCCTTAGAACAATTAAAATTTCATACTCTATATTTAGCTGATCTAACATGATTGATAGCAGCACAACAGCCCAGACAACTAGGGATGAACACATATTTACTGTTGTTTTGTCTAGAGTAGATCCACTGAATCAGCATGACCTACATAGGTGCTGACTCACCATTCAACAGTTGATTGAATGGGTCTACTTTAGATGAAAGTAACCAACAGGATGGCAGCCAGTATCTCCCTATATGATCCAATATAGCAGTGATGCATGCCAAGTTTTGATACCAAGCAAAGTCTTGTGGAGGGCTGGAATTACTCCACCGCCCCACAATGCCAGCTGAATGAAAAGATGATAAAAACACTGTTCCATGGGATGATGGCAGCTTCAAAGTAATCAACAGAAGAAAGGAAGAAAGAAAAACCCATGCATAACATGGATGCACAACTCTCCTCATTCCTCTCATGCCTCATGCTTGGAAAGAACAGGTCATGCAAAAAGATGATTTGTCATCAACCTAATTGTTCCCTCATCCTATATCTGTGCATTTCACCTTTCTGCCCTAAGTGCAGTACCTTACATTTCTCCTTGTTGAAATTCACTTTGTTAGTTTTGGCCCAGCTTTCTAACCCATTAAGGTCCAGATTTACAAATCAAGATTTAACCAAGAAGTTTAGTCTACCTCTGGATCTTCAGGAAAAATGTTGTCCACCAGCCTCTTGTAACGGGGACGCAGTGCTCCGCAGCAGCCGCACACACCTGGAACAGAAAGGAGACCCTCAATTCAGTGAGCCAGCAGTGTTCATTTACAGTCACCCCTTCGTATCCATGGATTCTGCATCCTCACATCCAACCATCCACAGCCTGAAAATATTCCCCCCCAAAAGAATTCCTCCAAAGGTCGCACCCACCTTATCCCCCCAGGTTCCTATCCCACCATTTGTGAACCACTGCTCGAAATGACTTAGGACCTCGATACCTGAAGAAACGCCACCCATATCAACCATGGTTCAAAAATACCCACCAATTCCCACCACCAAAAGCAAACCTTGATTTTGCCATTTTATAAAAGGGACACCATTTTACTATGCCATTGTTTTTAATGGGACTGGAGCATCCCTGGATTTTGGTATCCCCAGACGGTCTTGGAACCAAACCCCAGAGGACACCAAGGGCCCACTGTAGTTTTAAAAGTACTGTAGTTTTAACTGCTGCTTTCACAGTGGTTTTAACTGGTGTTATATTTACTAAGTTTTTATCTTGTTCAAATTATTTCTGTCTTAATCTGGAAATGTTTTCAACTGCATGCCACCCTGAGATCCTATGATGAAGGGCAGGACAGAAGTCTTCTCATAAATACATAGATAAATATTGGATGCTTCATGTTTTGCATAACAAGGAAGGAAGGAAGGAAGGAAGGAAGGAAGGAAGGAAGGAAGGAAGGCCCTTCACCTAGAAACTTCCAAGACCTGAAATGCACTTTTTAAACTCACATAGTCCCTACTCTATTCAACATCAAAACATAATTCCTTTTTCCAAACCACAAGAGGACTTCTCCTGCTTACCCTTTTGTTTCTTGCTTATTTTTGGTCAAAATCAGCCCCCTGGATCCACCAAAGTTACTTATTTCATTTCATTTCTATCCTGCCTTGCTCACAGGAAGGGACCCAGGGCAGCTTACCTCAAGGCTAAAACTAGATAAAGTTAAAATCCTGATGCAAAAAAAGAATTAAAATGCCATCGAACACGTTATATGAAATGAAGTTTAAAAATAGAGCACACACCGTGAGCTACAGTAGACTCTGACGTGGTTATTTTCCTGAAATGTCACTGTATGAAAACACAAATAATAATTTGCATCTGTCTGAACAGACAGCTGCACTCTTATCACTAAGCCATGGTCTCTCCTTCACTTGGCATAATATCTTGGTGAGAAATGTAAACGCGTAACCTGACAAATCACTGTTTTTGCCTGGGCTCCAAACTGGCAAGTGGGGCAGAGAAGAAGAAAAACATGATATTTCTGGGACAGCCATTTTTAGCAGATGAACATACGTCCCACTCTTGACAGACAGTATTGGCTTGGAGATGCTGCTGGTGCTTCTAAAGGGATGATTCACAGAGGCACAGAAAAAGCAGCAAGCTGCAAAACACCCCCACAATGTTTTGCAAGTGAGAAGACAAGGTGAGAAATGAACTCTCCATCAATTGCACGGGGGAGAAGTAGACCAGACAAAGTACTCAGAGAAAAAGGATGCTCGAGGGAGTCCATTTATAGCGGCCTCAGTCGTGTTTTCCCTCTTTTGCAATTGCTAGCAATTTTATTTCAGTGCAACAGCGCACAAAGTCTTGAACTCTCCAAACTAAAGGGAAAGTGGATGTTTCTGAAAACCCTGCTGCACACCAAAATGGCATTTATGGTCAGTGGTCTTTTGCAGCCCTATCTCTATTGCTTCTTTCTTGAGTTAAAGCTGGATGCTCCTATGGACCTTATCACACGAGAGGAATCCTGAACAGAAACGGGACTTTGAATGTAGAAAAAAGCACAAATGCGGGAGATTTTTCACCTGCATTTCTCCAAAAGTGAAATAACACAAAAATAAAGCAAACGTAAAAGGGACACAAACAGCAGCTGTTTATTTTTGGGAAGTTCAAAAGTAAAAAGCTGCCATTTTTGTCCTCTCGAAATCCGCTTTATTTCTGCATTATTGCTGTTCTGGCTAAATGCCATGTGATAAACTTCCTGCATTTACGGGGTTTTTTCTCCTTTAAATCCCGTTTCTCAGCGGGTTTCTTCTAGTGTTATAAGGTCCTATGTCTAAAAGAAGTTACCTTCCTATTTATTTTAACCTTGGTATAAAAGGGTACCTTGGATCAAATACTGATCAGAATGGAGACTGCCATCAAGAAATCAGAAGACGATGAGGAATAGGAAGGGCAGTTATGGAAGAACTAGACAAAATCCTAAAGTGTAAAGATATACAACTGACACTAAAGTTAGAATTGTACAAGCAATCTTGTTCCCCATCGCCACGTATGGATGCGAGAGCTGGACAATGAAGAAACTGAATGAGAAGAAAACCAGCTCATTGGAGATGTGATGCTGGAGAAGTGTTGAAGATACTGATGGACAAGAAGACAAACAAATGGGACCTGGACCAAATCAAGTCTGAACTCTCATTGGAAACCAAACTGACAAGACTTAGGCTTCAAAGATATAGCTGTCTTAGTCTGTAGAATCAGTATGTGGAGAGATCTTGTAGCACCTTTGAGACTAACTGGAAGAAAGAAGCTGGCAGCATGAGCTTTCCTAGATTTCAGTCTACTTCCTCAGATACAAACAAAAATCCATCAGTGATACCTATCAGACTTGAGCAAATTCAGAACCAATGTGTATCAAGAGTCCAGGGTTTTGAAAATAGCTAAGAACTTTATTGAATACACACAGGCAGTAATTCGCCAGTTAGCATTTAAGCCGAAACTGCCCCCCCCCCCCCCCCCCAAGCAACATATTGAAACCCCCCCCCCCAAGCTAAACTAAACCATTTTATGGCTCTGTCAATACATTTATTGACCAACCAAAATGCACAATAAAGCAAACAAGAAGTATATCGTGCATTTCGGTTGGCCAATAAAAGTATCACTGATGGATTTTTGTTTGCATTTGTTAAATGGCCAACACAGCTACCCCTGCATACTTCCTCAGATGTAAATGGAATCTAGGAAAGCTCATGCTGCCAACTTCTTTCTTCCAGTTAGTCTCAAAAGTGCTACAAGATCTCTCCACATACTGATTCTACAGACTAACACAGCTATATCTTAAGTCTTGTCAGTTTGGCTTCCAATGAGAGTTCAGACTTGATTTGGTCCAGGTCCCATTTGTTTGTCTTTTTGACCATCAATATCTTCAACACTTCTCCAGCATCACATCGCCAATGAGCTGATTTTCTTCTCATTCAGTTTCTTCATTGTCCGGCTCTCACATCCATACATGGCGATGGGGAACAAGATTGCTTAGGCCATCATACTTTGGACACATCATAAGACATTACTTGTTGGAAAAGACAATAATGCTGGGAAATGTGGGGTGAGGTAGAAAGAGAGGAAGAGCACATGCTAGATGGGTGGACTCTATTAAGGAGGTCACAAGTATGAATCTGCAGGATTTAAGCAGAGCAACAGAGAACAGGAGGTCTTGGAGATGTCTCATCCACAGGGTCGCCATGGGTCCGGATCAACTCAAGGGCAGTTAACAACAACAACAACAACAAACAAACAAAGAAAGAAAAGGACCACCATCAGAAATGTCTATGGAGGAGTCCCAGTACACATGGTGTATCTCTCTCTGTGAGTTGAGGTTCTGGAGTGTGTTTTCTAAACTGGACTCACACAGAGACGCAAGAGGCAGCTCTTCAACTGGCCCCATCCTAGAGAATCCTGAGATTTGTAGTTTGTTGAGGGTACCCAAACCACTGCACACATGCAGATGCACATTCAACCGTGATTTCCACACAAAGGTTGTGTAACATAATTCAGCTCATAATTCCGTACACAAAGATCCACATCATGCACCCTTGATGTAGGATCTCATCTAGAGAATTGTTACCCATGCTGCTCGATATAAATTTTGGAATCCATGATAACCCTTAATGACCCCTGGATGAACTCTAGCAGCCTGTCCTCCATTACTGGCAAAGCGAGAGGACATGTACACCTCCCCTAAGGGAGCACCCACATTAACATCTCAGAGGGTCCAGGGAAGTCGCATGAAGGGATTATCTCAAGGCTGGGAAGAGTAAAAGGATTACCTTCCCTGAAGCTATCAACCTCCTCCTCGAACCTATTGTCCGAGTGGCATAAGCCCTTTATACTATCTAAAGCAGACATCCAGGTGAAAAGAAAGTCTTTAGAACACCTTTGTTTCGGCCAAGCCAGCCTCTTTGCCTCAGGCCAGATTTGGCCTATAAAAAGTCCCCACTTTGGCTGCTCAGCGCGCCATTTTCCAAGGTCTACTCACTCCACGTCAGTCGGACCTCTGTTCTGGTAGCCGGCATTTCTGCTCACTCCCAGGTTGCGGAACAGACTTGTCTCACTGTCCATCATCCCATTCGCTTCCCGGAGGGAATCTATATTCTGGTAAGCATCACCCTTAGTAACGCCTGAAATCTGTTCCTATTTTCCAACCCTAATTTTCCTGAGTCCTGAGTGTGTGTGTGAGTGTATGCGCAACGCATGTGTTTTTCCCCTGTTTCAATAAATTAGACATCTAGTTATTAATATCCGTCTCAGCTTTATTTATTGGGATCCCCTGGTCTACTCCGTATACATATCGGGAGACGATTCTGCAAGGGTCGTCGTAGCAGGCCCTCCTCTTGCAATATTTGAGCTAATAACAATAATAATAAAATTCCCCTAAACGGACCCTTGGCTACAGAATGGAAAAGCCAGTGAGCAACTCATTTCACATAATAGTAGAACTGACATAATACCGTATATACTCAACTATAAGTCGACCTCATGTATAAGTCGAGATCAGGTTTTGGGGCCAAAATTATGGATTTTGCCATGACCTGTGGATAGGTTGAGGGTAAAACTTGGAGGCTCCTTTAGTGTATGTATATGTGCATGTGGCAAGAGAGGCTTTTTGCTTCATCATTTCAGCTGGTGGGAAAGAGATTCTTAAACAAACAGAAATATCAATCTATCCATCACCCAGGACTCTTTTTGCTTGGCTCCAGAAAGAAATAAACTCCCCTCTGCACCTCATGGGGAAATCTGAAAGAGTTGCTATCACATTACCGTATTGACCCGTAAATAAGTTGACCTGGGATTTTGGGATCTATTTGTGGGCATACATTTTTAGACTTAGGCTCTAAACAGTCCAGCACTTTGTGCCGGCCTGGGGCTGAAAGAAGGGCTAGATAAGGCTGGGTGTCCACATTCGCCCCGCCCTATCTTCGCCACCCATGCTCCATCTTGGCACGCACCCATCCTTACGGGGCATGCCATGATGACGAACGGGCGTCAGAGCGCCCAAACAGCGCTCCATGAAAGGGGCGTCATCATGGCAAGTGAGCCCCATTATGGCACCCCTTTACAAAAGCTGCCTAGAGTGGCTTCTTTTTAGGAAGCAGGTCGGTGCCAGTGTGTGCCTGCTGCAGCACTGACCAAGGACAAAGACAGGCGGCTTTTAGCTGCCTGTCTGTATAGCCCAGTGATGGCGAACCTTTTAGGTTTGCGTGCCAGGGGGCGGGGCTTCTGCCCCCTGGGATGGGGCTGCATGCTGGGGCGGAGCTTCTGGCCCAGGGGGTGTGGCTTCCACCCTCTGTGGGTGGAGCTTCCACCCTCTGGGTGGGGCTCTTCCCCTGCCTTTTTCCCGGCCCCCAGCTGTCTCTCAGAGACAGCTGGAGGTCAGCAAAGGCCTGTGAGGGGGAGGAGCCATGGGCAGGGCACCAGTCCTCCTCTTCCCAGACCTTTCTTCACCCCAAAGGGCTCTCTAAAGCCCTTTGGGGGTGAGGAAAGGAAAAAGGGGAAGAATAGGAATGGCAGGGCCCCTGCCTCCCTCCCCACGGACCTTTCCCTGCCCTCTAGGTGCCCTGTTTGGGGCACTTGGAGGGCAGGGAAAGGTAAGTGGGGAAGGAGGGAGATGGGGAGGGCCCCTGCCTCCCTCCCACGGAGCTTTCCCTGCTTCCAGCTGTCTTTCCAGAGAAAGCTGGAGGCAGGCAAAGTTCCCTGAGGAAGTGGCACTCCTCCTCTTCCCGCCCTTTTCCCAGCCTCTAACTCTCTTGAAGAGGCAGCTGGGGGCTGGGAAAAGGCTGTGAGGAGGAGCCAGAGGCGCACTTCTCTGGCTCCTTCTCCGGAGTGCCCTTTTCTGGCTTCCATCTGTCTCCGAGAGACAGATGGAGGCCAGGAAAAGGCAGGGAGGGGGAGGAACGGGCACGTGCGTGCCTCTTCCACCTTCCCCCCCGCCCCGTGCCCGAGGGAATGCCCCAAAGTGCCACTTCCGGCACGCGTGCAGTGGGTTCGCCATCACTGGTATAGCCCCTTATAGACAAGTATATATGGGTAGTTCAAGTATTGGACAAGGACTCCAGGAATACTTGGTTCAAATCCCTGCTCAGCCGTGGAAAGCCATTGGGTGGCCTTCGGCTGGTCACACTTTCTCAGCCTCTAAGGAAGGCAACGGCAAAAATGCCCTGAGCAAAACTTGCCAAGAAAACCCCATGACAGATTCACCTTAGGTTTGACATCAGTTGGAAACAACTTGAAGGCACAGCACAACTCTGCATAGAGCCCAGTCAAGTGCATAGAGCACTTCAGCATTGCTCACTCGGGGCTGGACTATTGCCTCTACTTTCTGCTCTCATTCATTTCATTATCTTCCCCATGGGTGAACTGTACAAGGCTTCTAATTTCTTCCCTGCCCACCATCCCTTCCTTTGCCTCCTTCTCCGAAATGCGAAATTGATTCTTCTTCTCCTGCAACACCCGAAGTGCCTTTAATCTGATTCCTTAATGAAATCTTTGCTTTCTATTCACACCAGTCCTTGCCTCTTATGATCTCTTAAAGCTGCTTTAATATCCTCATTACCTCGGATTTATGACAAGTCTAAGCTTATTCCGTTTCTAATCCAAACAACATGGTGTATCCCTTACGGAAGTGCAGCAATTCAGGACTCAAAAGTGCCGCTTTATTACATCAACTGCGGCAAAGGAACGGGTCCAGTATTTAGTGCGATCTTGATGTGACCTTGTCCCAATCTATTTCTTCTCTTTTGGAATTAGGCCTCATTGATTCAGCAGTAGGTATTTACAGTTTTGCACAGGACAAACCACAAATAATGAGATTTCAGAGTGCTTTCGTCTGGAAGGAGGAAGTCAGTAATCAAACCACCCATCTCAGCTCCTGTTTTGAAAAGCATTCTGTTCTCTGTTTTCTGCTGTAACACTTCTCTGTTCTCTGTATTTCTTACTGTAAATGAAAGCAATAGTTCCTCAACTCCAGTGCATCAGCTTGAGAGCTTGAAAATGCAACTTTCCCTATACAGTATATGAAGTTGAAGGCTTTCATGGCCTTTTTTTTTCGGGCTCTGTGGCCATGTTCTAGAAGAGTTTGTTCCTGACGTTTCGCCAGCATCTGTGGCTGGCATCTTCAGAGAATGCTGCCATGGAAGTGAGTGGGGTATATATCCCTATATATACCTGCTGGAATATTGAGATCAGCCAGTGGACCTTTCTCTGTGTGCTACCATTGGGGAGCAATAAACTGTGCAGAAAATATACTTAATAATATTGTCAGGATTGGGTTAATCCTGCCATTATTCTGTGCTGACTGATATGCCATGAATTTGTCTTGCATAATATGCTGTGGCTTACAAAACTACAAATCCCAGGTTCTGTAGGATGGGACCATGGCAGTCAAGCTGGGGTCAAACTGCATTATTTCTACAGTAAAGATGCACCCAGAGTCAACTTGAGGGAATATGAGAATCATAGACTTGGAAGGAACCACAAGGGCAACCCAGTTCAATCCCTTGCCATGCAGGAATCTACAACTAAATCACTCTGAAAGATGCTCATACAACCTCTGTTTAAAGATCTTCAAGATGGAGAGTACACTACCTTCTCAGGTAGTCTGTTCCACTTTTGAACAGCTCTTAAAGTAAATATGTTTTTCCTAATCTTTAGGTATAATTTGTTTTCTTTTAATCTGAATCCAACTGTTGATGTCCAAGGGTTCATCTACAGCACAGAAATAATGCATCTGGACACCACTTCAAGTGCTGAAGCTTCATCCTATGGATTCCTGGGATCTGTAGTGTTACAAGGTCTTCAGCTTTTGCTGCCAAAGAGTGTTCACAAAACTACAAATCCCAGGATTGTGTAGGATAGAGTCATGGCTTTAAAGGTATTTAAAGATGTCCATCATATCATCTCCCAGTCTTTGCTCCTCCAAGCTCAACCTCCCCAAGTTGTTCTTCACAAGGATTGGTTTCCAGACTTTTGACCATTTTGGTTACCTTCTTCTGGACTTGAGTGCCGTCTACAGATTTCATGGCCCTTGAGATCTCTTCCAACTCTGTTATTCTACAGCAATCACATAAAGATCTCCAACAACAACTTTGTCTTATGCTAATAGGTGGATTGCAACCAAAGGATAAAAATTTGGGACAGTTTTTCTCCCCAGCAATGTCCTTTTTACAGGCCCCAGTACTGTTTTTTAGTAGTTTGTATACAAGCCATCCCAGTCCCGAAGACATCTTGAGTGAAATTATAATAATGATACAAAGATTTCTTGCATCTCTGACACTCCCATTAAAGATTCAACTCCCAGGGGACTTCTGCAGCAATTGAAATTTGCACCTGCCCAAAAAGACAGCAGAGAGATTCGACTCTTGCTCTTTTGCTGTGCCATAAGAAAACACAGACGTCCCTTTCCAGGAGTTGGAGATTTAGGACAGGTTTCATGGATGAGGGTGCGTGGATGATGGGTGATGCATATTGTTTGTGCATCCCAGGGACAAGGATCTTTCCCAAGAGGGGAAGCAAAGAAAAATGGGCAGCTGGTAGAAGAAAGAAAGGAGATGGTGGAGGATGGGTTGGCATCTCTCCAAAGCTGCCGGCAATCTGCATAATAAGGAGAGCGTGCTTTTATCTCCTTCTCCCCATGTTCAACACATTTTGCAAACATTAACTAATTAATCTTCACAACACAACCCTCCCCCCATTTCTAAGAGGTAAGTGAACCAACACCAGTTTCTTCTCCTTAAAAAAAAGCCACCGTTTTTAGATAGAATTTGGGAGAGAAGGGGAAGAACTGTAGAGGTTTATTTTATTCTGTGTTGTTATTTTGTGCCTTCCAATCATTTCTGATCTTTGACCTCCAGAGGCTGGATGGTCATCTGTCAGGGATGTTTGATTCTGTGTTATTGAGTCATAGAGTTGGAAGGGACCTTAAGGGCCATCTAGACAAACCCCATTCTGCCGTGCAGGAATTCACAATCAAACCATCCCCAACAGGTGGCCATCCAACCTCTGTTTAAAAACCTCCAAAGAAGGAGCCTCCAACACTCTCCGAGGAAGAAGTCTGTTCCACTGTCCAACAACTCTTACTCGTTTTTCCTCTACTTTGCATGCATTGCTCCATTGTGTCCTATTCTCTGAAGCAGCAGAAAACAAGCTTGCTCCCTCCTCAATATGACATCCCTTCAAATATTTAAACAGGGCTATCATATCACCTCTCAACCATCTCTTCTCCAGGCTAAATATCCCCAGCTCCCTAAGTCTTTTCTCATAAGGCAGGGTTTCCAGACCCTTCACCATTTTAGTCGCCCTCCTTTGGACATGCTCCAGTTTCTCAACAGAACTGGACACACAGATATTCCAGGTGAGGCCTGACCAAAGCACAATAGAGTGGCACTATGACTGATCTAGACACAATACATCTATTGATGCAGCCTAGGATCGCATTGGCTTTTTTAGCTGACGCATAGCACTGTTGACTCATCTTCCACTTGTGGTCTACTAGGACTCCTAGATCCCTTTCTCACATATAAGTCTCCTTAAGCCAGGGGTCCCCCATCCTATATCTATGCCTTTCATTTTTTCTACCTAAGTGCAATAGCTTACATTTCTCCCTGTTGAAGTTCATTTTGTTAGTTGTGGCCCAGCTTTCTAATCTATTCAGGTCATTTTGAATTTTGATTCTGTCCTGCATGGCAGGGGCTTGGACTGGATGGTCCATATGGTCTCTTCCAACTCTATGGTTTTATGATTCCATGATTCATTTTACCATACAATTGTATTCAATGGGCTTTGAGCATCTATGGATTTTGGTATCCACAGGGGGTCCTGGAACCAAGCCTCAGTGGATACCCAGGGTCCACTATATTTGTCCAAAGAGTGGACTAAGCATTGTACATTCGGCCCTCCTTAACCACAGATTCTGCATCCATGGATTCCAACATCCATGGCTTGGAAATATCCTCCCTCCCTGCAACAAATATCCCAAAAACAAACCATGATTTGGGGATTTTATCTAAGGAGTGCCTTTAGTGTGCCATTGCACTTAATGAGACTTGAGCATCCATGGATGTTGGAATCCATGGGGGCTCATGGAACCAAACCCCAGTTGATACCAAGAGCCCACTGTATAAAAAGGGTCCTGATGGTGATGATGGTGGTGGCGACGACAATGACGACAGCCCTCTACATTTGTGGGTTTGATTTTTGCAGATTTTATTATTTGCAGGTTTGATTCATATGTGCTCTCTAGGACTCTCAAGGTCCTCCAGCACAACTCTGCTGCAAATTGACCATAGAGTTGTGCTGAAAGACTTAAGAGATTCCAAGATGCATACTCTCTAGCTATCCCTATTTTCCATGACGACGAAAATATGCTTTGCATCCAAAGAAGTGGGTTTATAGCCACAAGACCTCATGCAACATTGAAAACCACTTAGTCTTAAAGGTGCTATCATATTTCATTTTCTTTTTCTCCTTATTTTTAAAAAAGGAATCCAGAAAGACGCAAATCCCTCCTCCAAATGTGTAAATATGAATCACAGAATCCTAGAATCCTAGAATTGGAAGAGATCTAAAGGGACATCCAATCGAACCCCCTTTTGCCATGCAGGAAGACACCATCAAAGCCCTCCCTGTGACAAATGCCCATCCAGACCCTATTGAAAAACCTCCAAAGGTTTTTGCTTTGGTTTGTTATCCCTATCCCTATCATGGGGTTTTCTTACCACAATTTGTTCAGAGGAAGTTTGCCAATGCCTTCCTCTGAGGCCGAGAGAGTGTGACTTGCCCAAGGTCACCCAGTGGGTTTCAAGCCGAAATTAGGAATTGAATTCTGGTCTTCTAGAGTTGCAGTCCAAGACTAAATATCACTTTGTCATGCTGGATCTCAAAATACATGCTTTACACCTGAAAAATATGCTTTACACTGGAGCGTTTATTATCGATTACAGCTATTGTCTAAGCATTTATTATCAATTAGAGATAATGTTATTCTAGCATTAGAGATCCAGCGTGGCATAGTGGTTTTTGTGTTACCATGACTCTGGAGACCAGGGTTCAATTCCCAACTTGGCCCTGGAAACCCACTGGGTTACCTTGGACAAGTCACAATCTCTCAGCCTCAGAGGATAGCAATGACAAACCCCCTCTGAATAAACTTGCCAAGAAAACCACATGAGAGGGTCACCATTAGTTGGAAACAACTTGAAGGCAACCTGAAATCCACTGGGTGACCTTGGGCAAGTCCTCAGAGGGAGAGAAGAATGCTGGACCTTATCCTCTTCCCCTCAATCATTCCCTTCTCCTTTTGTGTTGTGTCTTCTTAGATTGTAAGCATGAAGGCAGGGAACCGTCTAATTGAATGATTTTATGTACAGTGCTGTGTAAATTTACAGCGCTATATAAATAAAGCTTAATAATAATAATAATAATAGCTTCAGAGGATGGCAACGGCAAACCTTCTCTGAAGAAATCTTCCCAAGAAAACCCCATGATAGGTTTGCCTTAGGTACACCATAGATCAGAAACAACCTAAAGGGACACAACACACACACATTTATGATCAACGTATGCTTTATACCTGAGCATTTGTCCTGTGTCCAAAGAAGAGGGACTATAAAAGTGTTAGAATCATAGAGTTGGAAGAGAACACAAGGGCCATCCAGTCCAACCCCTTGCCATGCAGGAATTCCCTTTCCCCCCTTCTCCTTCTTTTTATGCTGTTAGTCTTGTGCAGCAAGAGACTAACATGGCTACTTCTTTGAAAGCATCCCTTTAGTTCGGCACAGCTTTCGGGGAGACATTTGCTCCCTGAATAGTATATAGAAGATGCCACTCTCTGCATCTAGGGATGGAAAAAACTCCTTTAACCTGACTCTATGTGGGGCACACATGGTGTAGTGGTCTGAACGTTGGACTATGACCCTGGAGTTCAGGGCTCATTTCCCAGCTCACCAATGGAAACCCACTGGGAGACCTTGGGCAAGTCACACTCTCTCAGCCTCAGGGAAAGGCAATGACAAGCCTACTATGAACAAACCCTGCCAAGGGTTTTCCATGATAAGGTTGCCAGCATGGCATAAGGTTTGAGCGTTGGACTATGACTGTGGAAATTACGTTTCGATTCCCAGCTCAGCCATGGAAACCCACTGGGCAATTCTGGCCAAGTCACATTCTCTCATCCTCAGGGAAAAGCAATGACAACCCTCCTCTGAACAAATCTTGCCAAGAAAACCCCATGATAGGTTTACTTTATGGTCACCATAAGTCAAAAATGACTAAAAAGCACATGACAACAAACACTGGGCATGCAGTCTTGGGCTGCAGGGAGCAAAGGCCAAAAACTTGCAAAGCTTCTCACTGGAGCCTACCATGAGCCATGCACCGCAAGGCACATGGAGACACAAAGAATGCAGGGAAGGGGAATAAAGGAGAAGAGCCAGAAAGTGCCGACACATATATACAAACCCACCCACCAACCCACCTCCCTTCCTCCCAATTTACTTGCAGCCTCCATGCGCTCAGAGCCAGGATGCCAAAGCCAGCAGAAACCGAGTCCTTTGTCTCTCCCTGACAAAGAGTTAAACCAACTCCAGAAAGAAAGAGACGGCACAGCGGAGGATGGAGAGATCCGTCAGCAAGGCCAGCCCATCCCTGAGCCTGTGATACGCTGTACCAAGAACGGAGGGAGGGCAACCTTGGCCAGGCCTGGGGAAGCCACTGGATCACTCCCTGGGATGGAAGGAATGGGATCGGAAGGATGCTGACTGTCTTCCCTGGGAGTGGATTGGTACTAAGGCGTTATTCAGGCGGTGAACCTAATCTGGGTTGAATCTTTGTTGTTTACTTGCATTTAGAAAGCATCCAATTAAATCTGGCCGAGGCTGCTAAAAAAAACCCGACTTCACCCAGGATAATCGAGATTTTCAAGTTTTTCCAAAAGATTTGCATTCTCGGCTGTTTGGACAACCGATGCGAATAGACTCGGGAGAAACTGGAATAAAACTCTGCATGTCTTGACCGTGCTTCAAATACATTCAACACTATCTTTATTCAAGTGCTGGCATGTGTGAGGGACTATTCAGGTGGTGAAAATAATCCAGGATGAATCTGGGTTGAATCTCTGTTGTCCACACGCAACCCAAATGCACCCAATGAAGGTGTTTATTTTGGGACAGGGGCTACCAAAAAAACCTATTTAATCGGTGGTGGGGGGGGGGGGGGGGGGTTCCAGAGATTTTGAAAAAAGATTTGCATTCTTGGCAGTGTGAATAATCAATGTGAATAGATGTGGGATCATCCGGTATTAAACTCTGCCTGCCTTGAATGCGTTTCAAATACATTTGCATCACAACTCCTTCATTATTCAAGTGTTGGCATATGTGTGCAACTGAACTTGCAGAGATGTGCATAGATGCTTTTCTGTAGTGTGAATGACAAACCCAGAATACATGAATGAGATTACTTGCATAGTCGCGCTAACAAAAATGATGTCTGACTGACCGACCCCCTCAGACAGCCAAAAGCAGATGTTTGCAAAGTGTGAGCAGAGATGTAGCTGTCCTGTGTGTGCTGTGTGTCTTCCAGTCATTTCTAACTTATGACAACCCTAAGGCAAACCTATCATGGGCTTGTCTTGGCAAGATTTGTTCAGAGGAAGTTGCCATTGCCATTGCCATCTTGTGAGGCTGAGAGTGTGTGACTCACCAAAGGTCACCCAGTGGGTTCCATGGATGAGATGGTAATCAAGCCCTGGTGTCCAGATTCACAGTCCAATACTCAAAACTACCACACATCCCTTACCCAAAATGCTTGGTACCAAAAATGTTTCAGAGTTGGGATTTTTTTTTCTTTCAGATTTTGGAACACAAGTAGTGTAGTACTTACTGTGTTTGTGAGGCTGGAGAGAGATGCAAGGATCTATGAAGTGTCTTGGCCCTGCTGCCATTCCACAGATCCTCACATCTCTCTCCAGCCTCAGGAAACATCAGGAATAAACTCTTCTAGAACACAGCTTCAAAGCCTGAAAAACCCACACAAAACTATGGATGCCAGCCGTGAAAGCCTTCGACTTCATAGAATCACAGAATCATAGAGTTGGAAGAGACCACAAGGGCCATCCAGTCCAACCCCCTGCCATGCAGGAAATCCAAATCAAAGCATCCCTGACAGATGGCCATCCAGCCTCTGTTTAAGACCTCCAAGGAAGGAGACTCTATCACCCTCCGGGGGAGTGCATTCCACTGGCGAACAGCCCTTACTCTCAGGAAGTTCCTCCTAATGTTCAGGTGGAATCTCTTTTCCTGCAGCTTGCATCCATTGTTCCGGGTCCTGTTCTCTGGAGCAGCAGAAAACAAGCTTGCTCCCTCTTCAATATGACATCCTTTCAAATATTTAAACAGGACCATCATATCACCTCTTAACCTTTTCTCCAGGCTAAACATCCCCAGCTCCCTAAGTCGTTCCTCATAGGACATGGTTTCCAGACCTTTCACCATTTTTGTCGCCCTCCTTTGGACACGCTCCAGTTTCTCAATGTCCTTTCTTAATTGTGGCGCCCAGAACTGGACACAATATTCTAGGTGGGGCCTTACCAAAGCAGAATACAGTGGCACTATTACTTCTCTTGATCTAGACACTATACTTTTACTGTCTAGATTATCACACTGAATGGACTCTATTAGGGAGGTCATAGGCATGAATCTACAAGACCAGAGCAGAGCAGTGGAGGATTGGGGGATTTGGAGATGTCTCATCCATAGGGTTGCTATGAGTTGGGGCTGGACTGAGGGCAGCTAACATCAACAACTGCACTACTTGTATTCTAAAATGTAAATTATTCCAAACTTGAAGCCTCAAAGCATCATGTTGGTGCCCAAAAAGTTTTGGATTTTGGAGCAGTTTGAATTTTTGGATACAGGATACTCAACCTGTCATCCTTTCTTGGGCAGCCTGCCCTCAATACTTCCTGTTTTGACCCAGCATAGTCATGTTGGACTACCAAGATAAAACTAGATCCTTTCCCTAGTAGAGTGGCTACAGCCATGCATTCAGAGACTACCCTCTGCAAAGTCTCTCTCCCTCCAACTGGAGGCTGTGGGCAACTGTCCACCTTGCCATCCTTTTGGCTACACTGGAATTGCAAATGCATGGATGAAAAAGCTGGCTCGGGCACCACCCGGGAACTTTCCCGGAAAAGAGGAGCAAGTGCAGTGTTTGCGTCTCCAGGAGGACCGGTCCCTTTGGCATGCAGTGCTGTAAATAAAAGTCCTTTTTTCCGCTGTGGTTTGCAGCAACATTCTGCTGAATCACAGGAAACGCTGGGCAGAGAGAGGAACCAAGTGCCAAGCCTTTGCGGGAGGTTTTTTGGCACCAGAGACAATGTCACCATGAAACAAGAGCAAGAGGCCAGAAAGTCAGTTGGGAAGTCAATGATCAGGATAAGGCCGGCCAACCAACTTTTGCTTTTCCTCTTCTCTACAATGCGACGGAAAGAAAATGGCTCTCATCTGGAGAAATTCATGTGGCTTTTGAGGAAAACACGACATGCAGCGAGGAACAATTATTCCCTCCGTCTCCACCATCCTTTTCAATGGCGGTTTGTGCTTTGCAGGAGGGCAGAAAACATACTAAATTCAAAAGCTTTCCATTTTAAATTCAGCATGTTTTCTGCCCTCCTATTGCAAAGCACAAAGAGACAATGAAAAGGATGGTTGAGACGGAGGGAATAAATTTTAAATCAAGGGTTGCAGAAAGTGATTGGAACCGCACTGAGTGTCTGCCAACCAGGGCCAGCCATAAACAGCCACAAACTATAAGCAAAACCAAGATTTCTTCTCCTTGTTGTGTGTCTTCAAGTCATTTCCAACTTATCGGGACCCTAAGGCATATCTATAAAGGGGTTTTCTTGACAAGGTTTGTTCAGAAGCTTGCCACCGTTGCCATCCTCTGAGACTGAGAGAGTGTGACTTCACCAAGGTCACCCACTGGGTTTCCATGGCCAAGCTGGGAATCGAACCCTGCTCTCGAGTCATAGTCCAACACGCAAACTGCCAAGATTTTGATCCACAGAAATGGGATGTGGAAGCAAGAGGGAGAAGAATGGGGTGTTATGTCACCTGGGGTACCTTTGACACTGCTCAGTTGTGGGTGCTTATGTGCATTCGTGTCCCCTGTGGACTTATGGGGACCATGTGAATTCTACAGGGTTTTCATAGGCAAGGAAGAGGTGGTTTTGTCAGCTTCTTCCTCTGAAATATGGCCCCCAGCATCTGGCAATTGTTGGTGGCCTCCTATCCAAAAACTATCCAGGGCTGACTCTGCTTAGCTTGCCAGATCAGATGAGATCTGGTGCCTTTTAGGGTGTGTATCCCTGCCCCCTAATTAAGTATAGTTAACTATCTATGTCTTGCTTCCCAGTATGCCAACTTATGGCAACCCCATGAATTTCCTTGGGTTTTCTTAGGCAAGGAACACTCAGAGTGGTTTTGCCAGCTCCTTCCTCTGAAATAGAGCCTATGGCACCTGGTACTCATTGGTGGTCTCCCCCCATCCAAGGACTATCTAGGGCTGACCCTGCTTAGCTGTGTGTGTGTGTTCCTTCCAATTGCCTATTCACTTATGTGGACCCCATGAATTTCACAGGGTTTTCTTAGGCAAGGAATCATGAGATGGTTTTGTTGGTTCCTTCCTCTGAAATAGAAGGGGCAGCATCTGGTGTTCAGTTGTGGTCTCCCATCCAAGAACTATCCATGGCTGACCCTGCTTAGCTTCATATGTGAGTGTGTGTGTGTCTTAAAGTCACCTGTCGATTTATGGTCCCCTGTATTGTTGTTGTGTGCCTTCAAGTTGTTTCCAACCAGTTGTGCCCCTAGGGTGATCCTATTACGGGGTTTTCTTGGAAAGATCATAGAATCTTAGAATTGGAAGAGACCCCAAGGGCCCTGATCCAGTCCAACCCCATTCTGCCATGCAGGAACTCTCAATCAAAGCACATCCGACAGAAGGCCATCCAGTCTCTGTTTAAAGACCCCTAAGGAAGGCAACTCTGCCTCAATCTCCAATGAAGGAGTGTGTTCTACTGTCAAACAGCTCTTACTGTCAAGAAGTTCCTCCTAATGTTGAGGTGAAATCTCTTTTCCTGTAGCTTCCATCTATTGTTTTCTGGGTTCTATTCTCTGGAGCAGCAGAAAATAAGTTTGCTCCCTCCTCAATATGACATCCCTTCAAGTATTTAAACAGGGCTATCATATCAGTTCAGAGGTTTGGTTTTACACTCCTCTATGGCTGAAAGTGTGTGACTTGCCCAAAGTCTCCCAGAGTCCTAGTCCACTACTCAAACCACTATACCACACTCCATTTTTAACTACACTTTTCTCAAATTATTATATTACAGCATTTTCAAATTGTATGTTTTAAATCATTTCAAATGTTACCGATCGCTTAATGGGGGTGCCATCCTTTTATCTTTATTGCTGCGTTTCAAATGTTTTTAAACTGATCTTTAAAAATAAGATTGCTTATTCGACTGCTTTTTGGCTTCTGTGCTATAAATTGTCGTCCACGTACTTTGCTTCTCCTGCTGCGTGCCATAAGCCACTTTGAATTTCAGATTGTGGAAAAAGCTAATATCAAAAAAATAATAATCAGATTTTGATGTTCACCTTTTATTTTAGCAGCAAGCTGCTTTGAATGCCAGTTTCAGGGAGGGAAGGCTGGATATAAATAACAATATTTAGGTTCTCCATAGCACCCTACTTTTGAGCAAAACAGTTTTAAAAGAGAAAAGAACTATGCAAAAGTGTGCCCACGTTCCTTGGCTCTGAATTTAGACACCAACAAATGTTGTATGAGTTTAAGCAGACCATCCTCCCAAAGCTCCATCTGCCACACTGGGTGCATCTACACTGCAGAAATAATGCAGATTGAAACCACTTTAGAAAGCAGAAAACTTGCACATCAGAGTAAGGGCTTCCTTATTTCTTGGTATCTCAGTTCCCTGCTATTGTGTACAAACAAACATGTACCAAGACTTCAAATCCTTGCGTGCAAACTCAACTAATTCTTATTGCATAAAACTACTGACTCTGGGTGCATCTACACTGAAGATGTAAAATTGCCCAAAATTTTGACACTATGGGAAAAAAGGATTTGTGTGTCTGTGTGTGTGTGTGGTTATTTGGGGGGGGGGGGGAATGATTTTCAGAAAAATTGAAACAATGCAATACTTTGCTTATCCTCACTCAGTGCACAGAGATTAGACTAATCCAATATATAGTATATAGTTTTCAAAATGATTTGGAGAATATAGGAACACCTCGTCTTAAAGATTCTATTCCTCATACTAAAATTTAAAAAAATCCATAATCAATTTTCGTGTGTCCCTATATTGGGAGAAAGGTGGGATATAAAGAAATAATAATAATAATAATAATAATAATAATAATAATAATAATAATAATAATAATAATTTTCTTCCTTTTTGCAATTTTTTTAATTTTAAGAGAAAAAAATTTGGGGGTACTTTTTCCTGATTCCCCCCCCCGAAATATGCTAATAGCTCATGCAGGCATCAAAGCGGCTTCCCACCACTAGAAATAATGCAATTTGAGACTACGTTAAATGTCAGGGTCCCTCTCTTGAAAAATCCTGGGATTTGCAGTTCAGTAAGACACCAGCTTAAATTGGCAGAGAACGCCAAAGACACTGCAAAGCTACAAATCCCAGGATACCAGAGGATGGAACTGCAGTACTTAAAGTGGTATCAAACTGTTATTTCCACAGTGTAGATGCACCCACTAAAACACACACACTGTCCTACCTAGCCTGTTTGGCGTAGAAGGAGCTATTGGTTGCTTTAGGCAAACAAGATGAAGAGTAGCGTTCTCTGAAGATGCCAGCCACAGATGCTGGCGAAACGTCAGGAATAAACTCTTCTAGAACAGGGCCACAGTGCCTGAAAAACCCACATAAAATAGCATGTGAGTTTCCTATAATGTACCCGCAAGTGGAGCAGACAGCATCCAAACACCAAAACAGCAGAGTTTCAAAGCCGAGGAAGTTGATTTAATCGAGGATAATTACAGTAATCCATCCTTTAACGGCTGCCACTCGGGACGGCAACCTTTATTTAGCCGCTTTGATGCCTGCGTGAGCCATTACTGTATTATAATAAACACATTAAATCCATTTTCACGTTTTCTCGGCAGTCTTCATTGAGTGATGGAGCACATGGGGCAGGTGGCAAAACAGATCCGGAACCAAGATGGGAGGAAGCCTAGAATCCTAGCATTGGAAGGGACCCCAAGGGTCATCCAGATGAACCCCCTTCTGCCATGCAAGAAGACACGATCCAAGCCCTCTCAAACCCATTCATCCAGTTTAAAAACAGCCTCCAAAAGGAGACCCCACCACACTCTAAGGCAGCATCTTCCACTGTGGAAAAGCTTTTACATAATAAGAAATAATGAGGCTGGGGAGAGACTGAGGATTTGCAAAATGATGGGAGGTATGGGTCCTCTCCATTTCATAGACACTTGCTAAGTCTCCCTCAAGCCTTGCAAATACCGAACCATATGATCCTGTGGCAAGATGGGCAGGTCTTGCAGATAACCATTCCCACGTAGAGTAGCCATTTAAAGGCGGAGTATTCCTTATCTGGAATCCCTAAATCCAAAGCATTCCAAAATGCAAGATTCTTTGAGCATTGGCAAAAATAGCGTAGTGCTGTATTTCCTGGAGGTACTGGGTGCTCTCCTTAAAGTTGAGCACGCAGCTTTTAAACTGTGGGAAATTCTTTCCCATGATACTCCTCGTTTCCTTAAAGAATGCAAAAAAAGAAAGCTGGAGATGCCAATTGGTTGTTAATTTTTGTTTCTAATAAGAATACTATATTAATAATAGATAACAGAATGTTTGCATTCTTTAAGGAAACAAGGAGTAGTGTGAGAAAGATGTAGGAAATACAATGCTTCAGGAAATACGGAACTATGCTACTTTTGCCATAGCTCAAAAAGTCTTGCATTTTGGAATACTTTGGATTTCGGGATTCCAGGCAAGGAATACTCCACCTGTAAATGGCAAAAAGGAGCCACAAAAAGTGGTTCCTTTTTGTGCCCTGGAAAGGGCACTGTAGCCACCAGCAACACGGCTTTATGGTGCTGCATCATCTAAACAAAGCGCCAGAGGAGAGCTGTGATGCCATGTGCCGTTTCGTGCAGCGCGCGGGGTCATGCTGCCATGGGGCCAGTTGGGGCGTGTATTGTGTGGTCGCCACACCCCTGACTCCGCCACCAGGCCAGCCATAATGGCCTATTTGCACAACCCCTAAGTCTTCCAGCGGATCTCCGCCAGAGATTGACCACAGAGTTGTGCTGGAGAGCCTAGAAGTTCCTAGGCATTGTAGGTCCCCCAGCATGATTCTGTAATCAATTATTATATATTAAGTATAATTATTATATTTGTATCATTACAATAATTATTCTTGCTGTGTGCCTCCAAGTCCTTTCCAATTTATGGGGACTCCAAGACTATCACGGAGTTTTCTTGGCAAGTGTCATCAGAGGGGCTTTGCCATGGCCACCTTCTGAGGCTGAGAGAATGTGACTTGCCCAAGGTCATCCAGCAGGTTTCATGGCTCAGAAGGGATTCGAACCCTGGTCATAGTCCAACGCTCAGACCACTACACCGCATTGGGTGCTAGAGATTCTTAGAGAGAAGATATTGATCCAATCTGTGAACAAGCCAATCTGCAAAAGTCAAATGTGGACGGTCAACTGTACTTCCATATTTTCTGAGCCCGGAACCCATTATGCTTCTTCATGCGTTGCAGAGGTTTCAAAGACAACAACTCTCAAAGTAAAACCCTGAAGAAAAGCAGAAATGACAGAGCCAGCAAAACTCAAGGGGAGCTTTCTACGCTGCGCAAAACAGCCCTGGCACAAAACCACTAAGCTGCTGTTTCTTTTGTCATTCCAAGGCCTTTATTTTCTTTCCACTTATCACTTACGTTCTTGCAGCATTTCCAAAGGGAGACAGATTTTTTTGTTTTCATCAGGACAGAGCTGCTAATTGGCCTCATTACGGGAAGAAAAAACGTACCAGAGAAAGCAAAAGGAGGGGGAATGAAGGAGGTGAATTTTCTCTCCATTGCAGCCAAAGGCTCAAAAATTGCCTAGTCCTTGAGGAATATCCCAGTTTGAGACTTTCCCAGCTCTTTGGAAATGTGAAAATAAATTGGTTTGAACCCCTGCATGAAGTACTGCTCCTGTTTTTGTTTACTGCTCTGCTGTGAATCCCTTTGATTGGAATTTTTTATTGAGCATCGTTAATTGGCTTCCAATTGCCATAAATATTCTAGTTATTCTAATTAATTGACTGACTGACATCATTGGCAAGGCTATCTTGCAACAGCCTGACATGGCCTTATATATTAGGCCAGAGAAAAGTTACTTTGGGGGGATGACTGGCCCCTGAATCCAAGCCAGCGGCCATGCTATGGCTACTAGAGTTCAAAAAAGGAACTTTCCCCCAGAAGTAAATAATTGTCTTTTTAAACTGGTGTGCATTTCAACAGATATTTTAACTGATGTTGTTTAGATGTTAAATGTCATTGTTGCCCACCTCAATCCACGAAGAGAGGTGGGTAAGCTATAACAATAATATCTGCAGTTGCTAGGAACTGCATCAGAGAATCCTAGAGTTGGAAGACAGCCCCAAGGGCTGTTCAGTTGAACCCCCTTCTGCCATGCAGGAAAACACATTCAAAGCCCTCCCTGTGACAGATAGCCATCCAGATTCTGTTGGAAAACCTCCAAAGGAGGAGACTCGACCACACTCCAAGGGAGCATCTGCCACTATCAAATGGCTCTTACTGTCGGGGATGTTTGCATTCATTGCTCCGTGTCCTAGTCTCTGGAGCAGAAGAAAAGAAGCTTGCTCCTCCTTCAGGAATGACATCCCTTCAAATATTTATGCATGACTATCGTGTCATCTTTTGACCTTCTCTTCTCCAGGCTAAACATACCCAGCTCCATTCGGGGCCTTCTGTATAGGAATATAGGATGATGCCAGACGTTTGCTCCATCCACCTTAGTGTTAGCAGCCATTCGTCAGGCTTTCAAGAAGGCTTCTTTCTCAGCCTTGTCCGGAGATTCCCTGGCCTTCCTCTTCGGGGATCTCAATCTGGGGGTGGCTGAAGAAAATGTCCTCTGGGTTACTGTCAGTTTAGTCCTGGCTAGTAGAAGTGAATGGTCCAAAACACACTGCAGAAATAATCTAGTCTAGCTTGAGCTGTCCTGGCTCACTGCTAGGAAATTCTGGGAATTGTAATTTGCTGCAGCGCTAGAGCTCTCTAACAGAGAAGACGAAAGGTCTCACAAAACTACAGTCCCCAAATTCTGTAGCATTGAGCCAGGGCAGTTAAAGCAGTCCCAAACTGGATTATTTCTGCTGTGTGCCTGGGAACAATGTCTCCCAGAAGAACTGGAACAGATTACACAGGAGGAGGTAACCCTAAAGGCAATCCTGTACGTAACCTGGACCCAAACCATAGAAAACTTTGAAGGTAACAACCAACACTTTGTACTTTGCCCAGAATCTAAATGGCAAACAGTGGCGTGATTTTTAATATTGGTGTGATATGCTCACTGCGAGATGTACCAATAATCAAGCTGCCATGTTTTGCACGAATTGAAGTTTCTGAGCATGGCACAAAGGTAACCCAATATAGAGCACATTGGAGAAGATCAGCCTTGAGGCTACCAGCTTGTGTTTTAATGGTGGTTTCAATTCAGGCAGTGTATAGAGCTGTCAAATCTCTTCTAGCAGGTCATTCCACAACTTGGGTGCGACTGAAGAAAAGGTCCTCTGGGCAACAATACTAACTAGTCCTGGCTGGCCAGTGTAAATGTCCGCCAAAGGACCTGAGTGTATGGGGCAGAGTTATATGGGAGGAGGTGATCCTAAAGGTACCTTAGACCAACTCATGTAGGATTTTCAAGGTAATAACCAATACTTTGTACCCTGCCTGGAAACTAACTGGCAACCAGTGGTGTGATCTTAATACTCCTGGATGCCCCAGCAATCCATCTATCTGCTGTGTTTTGCACTTATTGAAGTTTTTGTACTTGGTACAAAGGTAGCCCAATGCACAGCACCTTGCAAAAGCCTGGCCTTGAAATTACCGAGACGATATGCAGACGACACCATAATATTAGCAGAAGACATTCGGGAATTGGAACGGTTAATAAGAAAGGTCAAAGATAAAAGTGCAAAGGCAGGTCTGATGCTGAACGTAAAGAAAACAAAAATAATGACCGCAGAAGAAATACACAAATTCAATCTAGACAATGAAGAAATTGAAATAGTGAAAGAATTCCCATATCTAAGATCAAACAAAATGGAGAGTGCAGTCAGGAAATAAGAAAAAGACTAGGAATGGGAAGAGCAGCTATGAAAGAACTGGAAAAGCGACTGAAGAGCAAAGACATACAACTGAGCACCAAAGTCCGAATGGTCCAGGCCATCGTATTCCCCATCATCCCCATGTAAGGATGGGAGAGCTGGACAGTGAAGGAAGCAGACAGAAAGAAAATCAACTCCTTCGAAATGTGGGGCTGGAGAAGAGGACTTAGGATCCCATGGAGAGCCACGAAGACAAACAAGTGGGTTCTCCAACAGATCAGACCAGGGCTCTCCTTGGAAGCCAAGATGGTCAAGTTGAGACTATCGTACTTTGGCCACATTATGAGAAGGAGCAGATCACTAGGAAAAACAATAATGCTAGGAAAGGTAGAGGGTAGAAGAAAGAGAGGAAGACCACCAACCACATAGATAGACTCAGTCAGGGGAGTTATAATGAACAAGGGCTTATTGCAGGAACTGGGCAAGACTGCAATGGAGGATAAGGAGTCTTGGAGATGCCTCATCCACAGGGTCGCCATGACTGAGAACCAACTCGAGGGCAGCTAACAGCAACAAAACTACCATCTATAGGTCCTCCAGCTCTAGGAAGAGGTGCAGCTGGCATAAAAGAAGAAGTTAATAGTAAGCACTCCTGGGACCGTCGCATCCCTCTGAGCCATCATTTGGAGCGACTTATCCAGGAGTACCCCCAAGTTGCAAAGACCATATTTCACGGGGGAGTGCAGCCCCATTCAGGACTGGTTAAGCCTTGCATATGGAATAGTCTACCTCACCCACAGATAGATCCCACCCAGCAATTCTTCTCTGCCTTTCCTCCCAACTCCCCACCTCATCCCAGATCTATGGTACTAAATCAGCTTCGCAGACCATATGTTCCACCCAGCGCTCACAAACACAAAATCCCAGCCGATTTCGAACCTGCCAAATCCGCTAAGCCTTCCTGAGTCAGAAGAGAGCTGGATGGTTCCCCCCACCAACGTTTTACCCCCCCCCCTCTCTTCTAAATACGTAAATGCAAAGGATGGGCAGACAGATCAAGGCACGAATTCCAATAATAAGACATTTGCTATGGAACGCCAGCCTAAATAAATAACATTCAGCAGGTTCCCCTCCCCATGCCCACCCACGCTGCAAAAACACTTACCATTAATTTGCAATTTAAAATATTTATATAACATCTTCCCACTTTTTTCCTCCAAAACTTGAAAGACAATTTAAACAACCCTAGCACTAAAAATAGGGCTAGAGGTCCAAGGATAAACAGAATTAATAAATACCAGTCTGAAAGCACTGCAGCTCTGACTGTGGAAGCAACAAAGACTCCTTCTTTCTGTAGACCAGAGATGGTCAGACCGAGGCTTTCCAGACATTTTTGGGCTACAAATCCCAGCATTCCTCACTCTTGGTTTCCTTCTCTTCCATAGAGCAAGGGTAGGCAGCTGCATGGGAGTGCGCATTTTGTGTTGTGTGCCTTCAAGCTGTTTCCAAGTTATGGCGAGCCTAAGGAGAACCTATCACAGGGTTTTCTTAG
The DNA here is from genome assembly GCF_019175285.1 of Sceloporus undulatus. Classification (NCBI taxonomy): domain Eukaryota; kingdom Metazoa; phylum Chordata; class Lepidosauria; order Squamata; family Phrynosomatidae; genus Sceloporus; species Sceloporus undulatus. The sequence goes on along the minus strand of NC_056522.1, from coordinate 2,898,639 downwards.
TAACATTTGTTCACAGCGGGCTCACCTTTTCCTAAGGCTGAGAGAATGTGATTTGCCCAAGGTCACCCAGTGGGTTTCCATGGCCAAGTGGGGAATTTGAACTCTGGACCCCAGAGTTATAAGTCTGCCCTCCACATTTGCATCTCTGACTTTTGCAGATTTGATTATTTGTGGATCTGAGTAACATGTTCTCTCTAGGAATCTCTAAGTTCTCTGGTGCAACTCTGCCCAAAGCTGACCACAGAGTTGTGCTAGAGGACCTAGAAGTTCCTAGAGAAAACACTACTTTAGGCATTTGTTGGTCCTCCAGCATCATTCTATGATCAACATATGGCAGATGTTGACCACAGAGTTACACTGGAGGACCTAGAGATTCCTAGAGAGGTGCTCTTTCCGGTAAAAACATAGTGGTTTTTTATTTGCCTTGTTCCCAGTTTCATAGGGGCCCTGTGGCTCTAACCCCAGCGAATGTGGAGGGCCCACTGTAGTCCAACTGCATAGTGGACCTAGGATCAATTTCCACCCTGGACCACCTCATGGACTACAGCACCCCACCAAGCCCTAATACCTGTTTTCCTCACCATTCCCATCTTAAAACAGAGATTGGATGACCATACATCTTTCAGGAGTGTGTTGGCAGTGGGTTGAAGTACATGGCCTTTGGAGTCACTTCCAACTCCAAGTTCTACCATTCTAGGCCAGTGGTGGCCCTAAGACATATATAGCTACCTGACTGTTTTGTCCTCCAGTTGATATTATTTTTTATCAAGTCAACTTTGACTTATAGAGAGCCCATGAAGGAGAGACCTCCAAGTCGCCCTGTCCTCCACTGTCCTGCTCAGGTCTTGCAGACTCCTGTGGCTTCCATGATAGAATCTATTCATCTGGAGGACGGTCCACCTCTCTTCTTAATGCCCCTCCATGTTGCCAAGCATCATCGTCTTTTCTAGTGAGAAGAGATTCCACCTAAACATTAGGAAGAACTTCTAAGGAGAGTCATCCAGACGCCGCTGGTTTTCTGGCAAAAGAGGGGATAGGATCAGTTATTGTGTGCCTTCAATGCATTTCCAACTAACGGTGCACCTAAGGCAGACCTATTATGGAGTCTTCTGGGCAAGATTTTTTCAGAGGGGCTTTGCCTTTGCCTGCTTTTGAGGCTGAGGGAGTCTTGGCCAGAGCCAACTAGTGGGTTTCCAAAGATGAGCAGCAATTTGAAACCCTGGTCTCACAGAATCCTAGTCCAACACTCCAACTACAGTACTAACTGCTCAGTGTGAGTATAATGGTTTGAATAATGGATCAGGCCTCCAAGCAACCAGGATAAATAACTCATTTTCAATAGCTTCAAAGGAAGGCAACCTTCTGAAGAAATCTGGCAACTGGCCCTCTGGGAAGCTGCAAAATGCAAGATATTTAATATGGGGGACATAATTGATTTTTCAACCCTGTAAGAGGACGTCTGCTCATGCAATGCCATCCAAAGCCAAGGCTCAATATTGCATTCTCTCCAGGATGGACCAGGAAAGGGGCAGAGAGGGGTCTGCTGGAGAATAGGGATAAACCCATTGCAAGCATGATCTCCCTCACATAAGCTTCTTAAAAACACACGGGTAGTTTTCACTCAATTGCAAACAGCAGGAGGAGGCTTAAGACGCGGCTGATGACGCTGGAGCCTCCATCAGGCGAGAAGATGACCGCCTAAAGCCCCAGGCAGCAAAGATTTCAGCTTTTGAAGTAAATCTAGGGCAACATTTGTCCCAAACACACTGTCCCTCTGCTCCTGATCTCACTGGTTCCATTTCTGCAAAGAACAGCAGGTCAGAAAACGCAAAACACAGTGAGAGGAGGCTACCTTTCTGGACTCCCAAAATCCTCAAGCCACCTCTTTCGCCACCTCAAGTTTCGCCATAGTGCCATCTCCAGAGCATTACATGTTCGTCCATTCAAGCAATACAAACAGGACCTCCTATTTATATCTAGTTAGCTTACTATTTGCTCACTAATGTCCTAATTACTTATGAACCATTAACAACTGACTAGTGTAAACAAAAGTCCATCAGTGGTGCCTTTATTGGACAACCAAAATGCAAAATATACTTGTAAGCTTTCAAAGCTCCATGGGCTTCATTATCAGGCAAGATGTAACCTCTTGCCTGATGAAGAAGCCCATGGAGCTTCAAAAGCTTGCAACAATAAATAATAATAAAGCTTTATTTATATCCCGCTTCTCTGTTACAAAGACAACCGTAGCAGCTTACAATTTAAATTTACAATTTACAAGTATATTGTGCATTTTGGACGGCCAATAAAGGTATCACTGATGGATTCTTGTTTGTATTTGATAAACTGCCAACACAGGTACGCCTGCAAGGTTACTGACTAGTGTGAAATAGTAACTTATTAATTGCTATCCTAATAATAATAATAATAATAATAATAATAATATATTTATTTATAGCCCTCTTTCCAATGAGATCGAGACAATATTACTATTTATATCTATATAACCACAAACAATAAGAACTGCAAACTACAAACCAATGTCTAATACAAGGTTGAGTCTCCCAGGAATCCAAAATATTCTAAAAACCAAAACGTTTCTCAAGGCTGGTTGAGAGAGTGACACCTTTGCTTTCCGGAGCTTCAAGGCACACAAAGTTTGTTTCATGCACAAAATTATTACAAATATTGCGTATAAAATCGAGGCTATGTGTGTAAGGTGTATGTGAAACAGGGGGAAAAAATCTGGTCAGACTTGGGTATTATCTCAAAGATATTTCAATATAGATATATATAGATATAGATACACACACACACATACATATACATATATACATACAAATACAGGTTTATCGAAATCCAAAAAAATCCGAAACCCAAAACACCTCTGGTCCCAAGCATTTTGGATAAGGGAGACTTATTTGCATGCTGTGGAGAGAGAGGGCAGACTATATTCCTCTATAAGTATCCTCCGAAACCCTTGAATAAATCCTCACTTTATAGTGTCATCAGATTTAATCGCCCCGCCAAGGTCAGTTAAATTTGCCAAAGGTGTTATCACGAAAGGGAATGCCACCACAACCGACCCATGCGCCTTTACGTTGCCAGAGAGAGAACTTGGTTATGCTTTCTGCTAACATAATGGGAACTTCTGCTGCCCGCTGTTGCATTCCCCAAACTATTTCAACCTCTAAATGTTTTGGGGCTGCAACGCCCAGCATTTCCCAGCTTGCTGTTCTGGGAGTTGCAATCCAAAAGATCAGGAAGGTGGGATAAGTTTGAAAAGGCTAGTTTGAAAGCAGCAATAAAATGGATTGGAAGATCAGGTCTTGGACGCTGTAATCCAAACCCCTTGGAGGACTCTCATTCATAAAGCCAGTGTAAATCCAAGCCAATTTGATAACCCACAACAACAACTGAACACTTTGACTACATATGGCCAGACCCTTCCAGCTAAACATTACAAAGGACTATTCAATGTTAAGAGCTCCACCAAAAAATATCATCATCATCATCATCATCATCATCATCATCATCATCATCATCATCATC